>NC_134353.1:804005683-804244640 GCF_048569485.1 Anomaloglossus baeobatrachus | reverse complement strand
AGTGGCAGCACTTGGGCCCTAGTTGCAAACAGGATGTTTTGATTTGCATCAAGCACATTCAAAAATACGCTATTCTTAGCCGTCCACAGGATGACACCGGGGTAGGTAGCAAAGTCTTTCCTGATCCCAGCTCTGTTCATCTTGGCTTCTTTTAAAAACACAGCAAGCAAGGGTTACTCCAAGCGGAGTCTCCCTTTTTTCCAAAAATTGGGCCACACAGACACCCACCCCATCAGTGGCAGCACTTGGGCCCTAGTTGCAAACAGGATGTTTTGATTTGCATCAAGCACATTCAAAAATACGCTATTCTTAGCCGTCCCCAGGATGACACCGGGGTAGGTAGCAAAGTCTTTCCTGATCCCAGCTCTGTTCATCTTGGCTTCTTTTAAAAACACAGCAAGCAAGGGTTACTCCAAGCGGAGTCTCCCTTTTTTCCAAAAATTGGGCCACACAGACACCCACCCCATCAGTGGCAGCACTTGGGCCCTAGTTGCAAACAGGATGTTTTGATTTGCATCAAGCACATTCAAAAATACGCTATTCTTAGCCGTCCACAGGATGACACCGGGGTAGGTAGCAAAGTCTTTCCTGATCCCAGCTCTGTTCATCTTGGCTTCTTTTAAAAACACAGCAAGCAAGGGTTACTCCAAGCGGAGTCTCCCTTTTTTCCAAAAATTGGGCCACACAGACACCCACCCCATCAGTGGCAGCACTTGGGCCCTAGTTGCAAACAGGATGTTTTGATTTGCATCAAGCACATTCAAAATACGCTATTCTTAGCCGTCCCCAGGATGACACCGGGGTAGGTAGCAAAGTCTTTGCTGACCCATGACTTGTTCATCTTGGCTTCTTTTAAAAACAATGTAAGCAAGGGTTACTCCAAGCGGAGTCTCCCTTTTTTCCAAAAATTGGGCCACACAGACACCCACCCCATCAGTGGCAGCACTTGGGCCCTAGTTGCAAACAGGATGTTTTGATTTGCATCAAGCACATTCAAAAATACGCTATTCTTAGCCGTCCACAGGATGACACCGGGGTAGGTAGCAAAGTCTTTCCTGATCCCAGCTCTGTTCATCTTGGCTTCTTTTAAAAACACAGCAAGCAAGGGTTACTCCAAGCGGAGTCTCCCTTTTTTCCAAAAATTGGGCCACACAGACACCCACCCCATCAGTGGCAGCACTTGGGCCCTAGTTGCAAACAGGATGTTTTGATTTGCATCAAGCACATTCAAAAATACGCTATTCTTAGCCGTCCACAGGATGACACCGGGGTAGGTAGCAAAGTCTTTCCTGATCCCAGCTCTGTTCATCTTGGCTTCTTTTAAAAACACAGCAAGCAAGGGTTACTCCAAGCGGAGTCTCCCTTTTTTCCAAAAATTGGGCCCCACACACACCCACCCCTTCAGTGGCAGCACTTGGGCCCCAGTTGTACACTTCACAGCTAGATTTGCATCAAGCACATTCAAAAATACGCTATTCTTAACCGTCCCCAGGATGACACCGGGGTAGGTAGCAAAGTCTTTCCTGATCCCAGCTCTGTTCATCTTGGCTTCTTTTAAAAACACAGCAAGCAAGGGTTACTCCAAGCGGAGTCTCCCTTTTTTCCAAAAATTGGGCCACACAGACACCCACCCCATCAGTGGCAGCACTTGGGCCCTAGTTGCAAACAGGATGTTTTGATTTGCATCAAGCACATTCAAAAATACGCTATTCTTAGCCGTCCCCAGGATGACACCGGGGTAGGTAGCAAAGTCTTTCCTGATCCCAGCTCTGTTCATCTTGGCTTCTTTTAAAAACACAGCAAGCAAGGGTTACTCCAAGCGGAGTCTCCCTTTTTTCCAAAAATTGGGCCACACAGACACCCACCCCATCAGTGGCAGCACTTGGGCCCTAGTTGCAAACAGGATGTTTTGATTTGCATCAAGCACATTCCAAATCCACAAGCATTTACTCTCCCCAGGATGACACAGGGTAGTAAATTCCTTCTGGATCCATGACTTGTTCATTTTGATGAACGTCAGTCTGTCCACATTGTCACTGGACAGACGCGTGCGCTTATCTGTCAGCACACACCCAGCAGCACTGAATACACGTTCAGAGACAACGCTGGCAGCTGGACACGACAAAATCTCCAAGGCGTAAGTTGCGAGCTCTGGCCATTTTTGTAGGTTTGAAGCCCAAAAGGAGCAAGGCTCCAGTTGCACAGTCATGGCATCGATGTTCATTTGGAGATACTCCTGTATCATCCTCTCCAGCCGTTGACTATGTGTCAGACTTGTTGTCTCTGGTGGCCTTGCAAAAGAGGGTCTAAAAAATTATGAAAAGATTCCATAAAATTGCTGTTACCGGCACCAGAAAAGGTCCTACTGGTACGGGTAGACTGTTGAAGATGACGAGACCGTCCCATGTTTGTCAAGTTACAACTGGGAGATTCACTCCCTGCACCTGCACGGTTGTTTGGTGGAAAAGCCGAGCTAAGATCTAGTAACAGCTTCTGCTGATACTCCTGCATACGTGCGTCCCTTTCTATGGCTGGAATTATGTCACAAAATTTGGACTTGTACCGGGGATCTAATAGTGTGGCAATCCAGTAGTCATCATCACTTCTAATTTTGACAATACGACTGTCATGTTGGAGGTAGTGCAACAAAAAGGCACTCATGTGTCTTGCGCAGCCATGCGGACCAAGTCCATGCTGTGTTTGTGGCATAGAGGTGCTACCCGTTCTTTCTTCCTCTGACATCTGACCCCAACCTCTTTCAACTGAAATTTGACCAAGGTCTCCCTCATCCGCTGAGTCTTCCATGTCCATGGACAGTTCGTCCTCCATTTCTTCATGTTCTCCTGCACCTTGCTCAACATTTCGCCTGCTACTATGCGCCCTTGTCGATCCCTGTCCCCCATGGTCCCATGCCTGCTGCGTTGGTGATGATGAACGTCTGGACCTTCGTGATGTTGTTGTCCCTTGCGCATATGAATCCTCCTGTAGTTCCTCCCCTTCATGTTGTCCCACCCCCTGACTCCGAATAGTGTTTAGCGTGTGCTCCAGCATGTAAATGACTGGAATCGTCATGCTGATAATGGCATTGTCAGAGCTAAACATATTCGTCGCCATGTCGAAACTGTGCAGAAGGGTGCATAGGTCCTTGATCTGAGACCACTCCATCAGGGTGATCTGCCCCACCTCTGCATCTCGTTGGCCCAGGCTATACGTCATGACGTATTGCACCAGGGCTCTGCGGTGCTGCCACAGTCGCTGTAACATGTGGAGAGTTGAATTCCAGCGTGTCGCCACATCGCATTTCAGGCGATGAACCGGCAGGCCGAAAGACTTCTGGAGCGATGCAAGTCGCTCTGCTGCGGCGCTTGAACGGCGGAAGTGAGCTGACAGTTTTCGTGCCCTGTTCAGAAGGCCATCTAGGCCGGGATAGTGTGTTAAAAATTGCTGCACGACAAGGTTCAACACGTGAGCCCCATACAAGGTACGTGTGTCACCTTGCCCAGGCGAAGTGCCGCACCCAGGTTTGCAGCATTGTCGCACACGGCCTTACCAGGCTGCAGTTTGAGTGGAGACAACCATTTATTAAACTCGGACCGCAAAGCTGACCACAACTCCTCAGCTGTGTGACTCTTATTACCAAGACATGTCAAGCTAAAGACCGCCTGATGCCGTTGCGCTCTGCTGCCAGCATAGTAATGAGGGGTGCGTGATTCCTTCTGCGCAGTGAGAACGCTGGTGGCCTGACCAGGCAGGCTTGGGGCGGAGGTGGAGGACCCAGATGAGGTGGAGGATGCAGAAGCAGTGGCGGAACTTGGACAGACAGAGGATTGACACACAAGTCGTGGGGACGGCAAGACTTGTGCAGCAGACCCTTCACCATCTATCACCATAGTTACCCAGTGCCCAGTCAGCGACATGTAACGTCCCTGTCCATGCTTACTGGTCCAAGTATCGGTGGTGAAATGCACCCGTTCACACACAGAGTTTCTCAAGGAAGCGGTGATGTTGTGTGCGACATGCTGGTGTAGCGCGGGCACACCTTTCTTAGAGAAGTAGTGGCGACTAGGCATCTGGTACTGGGGCACAGCGACAGACATAAGGTCTCTAAAATCCTGTGTGTCCACTAGGCGGAAAGGCAGCATTTCGGTAGCCAACAGCTTACAGAGGGATAGAGTCAACCTCTTAGCTTTGTCATGGGTCGGAGGAAGTGGCCTTTTATTTGACCACATCTGAGGGACAGAGATCTGGCTGCTGTGTGTAGACGGTGTTGAGTAGGGTGTCCCTGGAAAAATGCAGGTTTGTGAGGAAAGTGCAGGCGGAGACATGATGTTGCCTTCATCCAACGTTGGTGCTATCGATGTCTGAGAGAGCTGTACACACTCACTTGTTTCCCCTTCCAAACCAACT
Source organism: Anomaloglossus baeobatrachus (assembly GCF_048569485.1). Classification (NCBI taxonomy): domain Eukaryota; kingdom Metazoa; phylum Chordata; class Amphibia; order Anura; family Aromobatidae; genus Anomaloglossus; species Anomaloglossus baeobatrachus. The sequence goes on along the minus strand of NC_134353.1, from coordinate 804,240,233 downwards.
GACGACCTTACAAGCAAACTGCCTGTTGCGGTTACAGTGGTGGAAGTTTTGCGTGGAAAAACAGGTGTGGCAGCTGTCCCCACAGTCCTAGAAGATGAAGAGCGCGCGGATGCAGTGGAAGGGGCGGGCGGTGGATGGTTCGCTCCGCTAGGCCGCATTGCAGCACGGTGAGCTTCCCACCGGGACTTATGATATTTATTCATGTGACGATTCATGGAAGAAGTTGTCAAACTGCTGAGCTTTTGACCTCTACTAAGAGAATCATGACAAATGTTACATATCACATGAGTTGGGCGATCTTTTTCGATGTGAAAAAAGGACCAGGCTAGGCAAGGCTTAGAGGCCATGCGACCTGTTGATCCACCCCGAATAATGCTCATAGGCAGAGTGGTGGCTGAGGATGCAGTTGTAGACGTGCTACCAGTGCTCCGACTCTGTCCAGGAAGGCGCAAGGTAACTTCGTCGTCGGTTGCATCCTCCTCCACCGCCTCTGTTGACCTCCTCGAGTGCCTGACTGGGGGTTGACAGTAGGTGGGATCTAGAACGTCATCATCAATTGTTGTGTTTGCACTCCCCTCCCCCTCAGACCGAGCCTCTTCTTGCCCTGACGGAATATTTAAGTTGTCATCCCAATCGGGTATCTGCGTCTCATCTTCATCAGTATGTTCCTCATTGTCTATAACCACAGGTGTTACAGTTTGTGACAAAGGGTCAACATTATGCTCAGAAACTTGGTCCTCACGGCCTGAATCTGAGTCACAAAGGTTCTGGGCATCACTGCAGACCATTTCCTGTTCTGTACTCACTGTAGCTTGGGAGCAGACCTCTGATTCCCAGGCTATAGTGTGACTGAACAGCTCTGCAGACTCAGCCATCTCAGTTCCACCATACTGTGCAGGGCTGATGGAGACTTCAGAGCTGGGAGAAATCAAGTGTGATTGGGATGACAACTCAGAGGACTGGTGTTTTTTGGATGCGGTACTTGAAGTGGCTGAGAGGGCACTTGTTGGACCACTTGAGATCCATTCAAGCATTTTCCTTTTTTGCCCATCATCTACCTTTCTTCCTGTTGTTCGTGTCCGTAAAAAAGGGAGCACATCGGATTGTCCACGGTAAGTAGTAGACATCTTACTTTTGCTGGTAGATGGTCTATCTTCAGCAGATGATAATGGAGCTTTGCCACCTTCCCCACGGACAAAACCTTTTTTGCCTTTTCCACCACGCCTCTTCCCCTTTCCACCAGCATCTGTCATTTTGCCACTCATGTTGATTGCGACAAGATTGTGGACTGAAAATGTGGTAGTAAAAATTGAGAGGTGGTGAAGATTGCAGTGGTGGTCTAGCTTTATTAACAGCAGAATAATAAAGAATAAATATCCCTGACAATGCAACTTAGTTATAATTAGTTGGAGTGTGCAACGCAGGCAGACGTGCTGCAAATGTCTTTGCACTAGTGGGACTATAGCAAAGTCCAATAGCCACGTATAGGATGCCACTAGGTACACTGAGTGTTTGCTAGTATAATGGCTTGGTTAGAATGAGTTGTAGTGTGCAACGCAGGCAGACGCGCTCTGCAAATGTCTTTGCACTAGTGGGACTATAGCAAAGTCCAATAGCCACGTATAGGATGCCACTAGGTACACTGAGTGTTTGCTAGTATAATGGCTTGGTTAGAATGAGTTGTAGTGTGCAACGCAGGCAGACGCGCTCTGCAAATGTCTTTGCACTAGTGGGACTATAGCAAAGTCCAATAGCCACGTATAGGATGCCACTAGGTACACTGAGTGTTTGCTAGTATAATGGCTTGGTTAGAATGAGTTGTAGTGTGCAACGCAGGCAGACGCGCTCTGCAAATGTCTTTGCACTAGTGGGACTATAGCAAAGTCCAATAGCCACGTATAGGATGCCACTAGGTACACTGAGTGTTTGCTAGTATAATGGCTTGGTTAGAATGAGTTGTAGTGTGCAACGCAGGCAGACGCGCTCTGCAAATGTCTTTGCACTAGTGGGACTATAGCAAAGTCCAATAGCCACGTATAGGATGCCACTAGGTACACTGAGTGTTTGCTAGTATAATGGCTTGGTTAGAATGAGTTGTAGTGTGCAACGCAGGCAGACGCGCTCTGCAAATGTCTTTGCACTAGTGGGACTATAGCAAAGTCCAATAGCCACGTATAGGATGCCACTAGGTACACTGAGTGTTTGCTAGTATAATGGCTTGGTTAGAATGAGTTGTAGTGTGCAACGCAGGCAGACGCGCTCTGCAAATGTCTTTGCACTAGTGGGACTATAGCAAAGTCCAATAGCCACGTATAGGATGCCACTAGGTACACTGAGTGTTTGCTAGTATAATGGCTTGGTTAGAATGAGTTGTAGTGTGCAACGCAGGCAGACGCGCTCTGCAAATGTCTTTGCACTAGTGGGACTATAGCAAAGTCCAATAGCCACGTATAGGATGCCACTAGGTACACTGAGTGTTTGCTAGTATAATGGCTTGGTTAGAATGAGTTGTAGTGTGCAACGCAGGCAGACGCGCTCTGCAAATGTCTTTGCACTAGTGGGACTATAGCAAAGTCCAATAGCCACGTATAGGATGCCACTAGGTACACTGAGTGTTTGCTAGTATAATGGCTTGGTTAGAATGAGTTGTAGTGTGCAACGCAGGCAGACGCGCTCTGCAAATGTCTTTGCACTAGTGGGACTATAGCAAAGTCCAATAGCCACGTATAGGATGCCACTAGGTACACTGAGTGTTTGCTAGTATAATGGCTTGGTTAGAATGAGTTGTAGTGTGCAACGCAGGCAGACGCGCTCTGCAAATGTCTTTGCACTAGTGGGACTATAGCAAAGTCCAATAGCCACGTATAGGATGCCACTAGGTACACTGAGTGTTTGCTAGTATAATGGCTTGGTTAGAATGAGTTGTAGTGTGCAACGCAGGCAGACGCGCTCTGCAAATGTCTTTGCACTAGTGGGACTATAGCAAAGTCCAATAGCCACGTATAGGATGCCACTAGGTACACTGAGTGTTTGCTAGTATAATGGCTTGGTTAGAATGAGTTGTAGTGTGCAACGCAGGCAGACGCGCTCTGCAAATGTCTTTGCACTAGTGGGACTATAGCAAAGTCCAATAGCCACGTATAGGATGCCACTAGGTACACTGAGTGTTTGCTAGTATAATGGCTTGGTTAGAATGAGTTGTAGTGTGCAACGCAGGCAGACGCGCTCTGCAAATGTCTTTGCACTAGTGGGACTATAGCAAAGTCCAATAGCCACGTATAGGATGCCACTAGGTACACTGAGTGTTTGCTAGTATAATGGCTTGGTTAGAATGAGTTGTAGTGTGCAACGCAGGCAGACGCGCTCTGCAAATGTCTTTGCACTAGTGGGACTATAGCAAAGTCCAATAGCCACGTATAGGATGCCACTAGGTACACTGAGTGTTTGCTAGTATAATGGCTTGGTTAGAATGAGTTGTAGTGTGCAACGCAGGCAGACGCGCTCTGCAAATGTCTTTGCACTAGTGGGACTATAGCAAAGTCCAATAGCCACGTATAGGATGCCACTAGGTACACTGAGTGTTTGCTAGTATAATGGCTTGGTTAGAATGAGTTGTAGTGTGCAACGCAGGCAGACGCGCTCTGCAAATGTCTTTGCACTAGTGGGACTATAGCAAAGTCCAATAGCCACGTATAGGATGCCACTAGGTACACTGAGTGTTTGCTAGTATAATGGCTTGGTTAGAATGAGTTGTAGTGTGCAACGCAGGCAGACGCGCTCTGCAAATGTCTTTGCACTAGTGGGACTATAGCAAAGTCCAATAGCCACGTATAGGATGCCACTAGGTACACTGAGTGTTTGCTAGTATAATGGCTTGGTTAGAATGAGTTGTAGTGTGCAACGCAGGCAGACGCGCTCTGCAAATGTCTTTGCACTAGTGGGACTATAGCAAAGTCCAATAGCCACGTATAGGATGCCACTAGGTACACTGAGTGTTTGCTAGTATAATGGCTTGGTTAGAATGAGTTGTAGTGTGCAACGCAGGCAGACGCGCTCTGCAAATGTCTTTGCACTAGTGGGACTATAGCAAAGTCCAATAGCCACGTATAGGATGCCACTAGGTACACTGAGTGTTTGCTAGTATAATGGCTTGGTTAGAATGAGTTGTAGTGTGCAACGCAGGCAGACGCGCTCTGCAAATGTCTTTGCACTAGTGGGACTATAGCAAAGTCCAATAGCCACGTATAGGATGCCACTAGGTACACTGAGTGTTTGCTAGTATAATGGCTTGGTTAGAATGAGTTGTAGTGTGCAACGCAGGCAGACGCGCTCTGCAAATGTCTTTGCACTAGTGGGACTATAGCAAAGTCCAATAGCCACGTATAGGATGCCACTAGGTACACTGAGTGTTTGCTAGTATAATGGCTTGGTTAGAATGAGTTGTAGTGTGCAACGCAGGCAGACGCGCTCTGCAAATGTCTTTGCACTAGTGGGACTATAGCAAAGTCCAATAGCCACGTATAGGATGCCACTAGGTACACTGAGTGTTTGCTAGTATAATGGCTTGGTTAGAATGAGTTGTAGTGTGCAACGCAGGCAGACGCGCTCTGCAAATGTCTTTGCACTAGTGGGACTATAGCAAAGTCCAATAGCCACGTATAGGATGCCACTAGGTACACTGAGTGTTTGCTAGTATAATGGCTTGGTTAGAATGAGTTGTAGTGTGCAACGCAGGCAGACGCGCTCTGCAAATGTCTTTGCACTAGTGGGACTATAGCAAAGTCCAATAGCCACGTATAGGATGCCACTAGGTACACTGAGTGTTTGCTAGTATAATGGCTTGGTTAGAATGAGTTGTAGTGTGCAACGCAGGCAGACGCGCTCTGCAAATGTCTTTGCACTAGTGGGACTATAGCAAAGTCCAATAGCCACGTATAGGATGCCACTAGGTACACTGAGTGTTTGCTAGTATAATGGCTTGGTTAGAATGAGTTGTAGTGTGCAACGCAGGCAGACGCGCTCTGCAAATGTCTTTGCACTAGTGGGACTATAGCAAAGTCCAATAGCCACGTATAGGATGCCACTAGGTACACTGAGTGTTTGCTAGTATAATGGCTTGGTTAGAATGAGTTGTAGTGTGCAACGCAGGCAGACGCGCTCTGCAAATGTCTTTGCACTAGTGGGACTATAGCAAAGTCCAATAGCCACGTATAGGATGCCACTAGGTACACTGAGTGTTTGCTAGTATAATGGCTTGGTTAGAATGAGTTGTAGTGTGCAACGCAGGCAGACGCGCTCTGCAAATGTCTTTGCACTAGTGGGACTATAGCAAAGTCCAATAGCCACGTATAGGATGCCACTAGGTACACTGAGTGTTTGCTAGTATAATGGCTTGGTTAGAATGAGTTGTAGTGTGCAACGCAGGCAGACGCGCTCTGCAAATGTCTTTGCACTAGTGGGACTATAGCAAAGTCCAATAGCCACGTATAGGATGCCACTAGGTACACTGAGTGTTTGCTAGTATAATGGCTTGGTTAGAATGAGTTGTAGTGTGCAACGCAGGCAGACGCGCTCTGCAAATGTCTTTGCACTAGTGGGACTATAGCAAAGTCCAATAGCCACGTATAGGATGCCACTAGGTACACTGAGTGTTTGCTAGTATAATGGCTTGGTTAGAATGAGTTGTAGTGTGCAACGCAGGCAGACGCGCTCTGCAAATGTCTTTGCACTAGTGGGACTATAGCAAAGTCCAATAGCCACGTATAGGATGCCACTAGGTACACTGAGTGTTTGCTAGTATAATGGCTTGGTTAGAATGAGTTGTAGTGTGCAACGCAGGCAGACGCGCTCTGCAAATGTCTTTGCACTAGTGGGACTATAGCAAAGTCCAATAGCCACGTATAGGATGCCACTAGGTACACTGAGTGTTTGCTAGTATAATGGCTTGGTTAGAATGAGTTGTAGTGTGCAACGCAGGCAGACGCGCTCTGCAAATGTCTTTGCACTAGTGGGACTATAGCAAAGTCCAATAGCCACGTATAGGATGCCACTAGGTACACTGAGTGTTTGCTAGTATAATGGCTTGGTTAGAATGAGTTGTAGTGTGCAACGCAGGCAGACGCGCTCTGCAAATGTCTTTGCACTAGTGGGACTATAGCAAAGTCCAATAGCCACGTATAGGATGCCACTAGGTACACTGAGTGTTTGCTAGTATAATGGCTTGGTTAGAATGAGTTGTAGTGTGCAACGCAGGCAGACGCGCTCTGCAAATGTCTTTGCACTAGTGGGACTATAGCAAAGTCCAATAGCCACGTATAGGATGCCACTAGGTACACTGAGTGTTTGCTAGTATAATGGCTTGGTTAGAATGAGTTGTAGTGTGCAACGCAGGCAGACGCGCTCTGCAAATGTCTTTGCACTAGTGGGACTATAGCAAAGTCCAATAGCCACGTATAGGATGCCACTAGGTACACTGAGTGTTTGCTAGTATAATGGCTTGGTTAGAATGAGTTGTAGTGTGCAACGCAGGCAGACGCGCTCTGCAAATGTCTTTGCACTAGTGGGACTATAGCAAAGTCCAATAGCCACGTATAGGATGCCACTAGGTACACTGAGTGTTTGCTAGTATAATGGCTTGGTTAGAATGAGTTGTAGTGTGCAACGCAGGCAGACGCGCTCTGCAAATGTCTTTGCACTAGTGGGACTATAGCAAAGTCCAATAGCCACGTATAGGATGCCACTAGGTACACTGAGTGTTTGCTAGTATAATGGCTTGGTTAGAATGAGTTGTAGTGTGCAACGCAGGCAGACGCGCTCTGCAAATGTCTTTGCACTAGTGGGACTATAGCAAAGTCCAATAGCCACGTATAGGATGCCACTAGGTACACTGAGTGTTTGCTAGTATAATGGCTTGGTTAGAATGAGTTGTAGTGTGCAACGCAGGCAGACGCGCTCTGCAAATGTCTTTGCACTAGTGGGACTATAGCAAAGTCCAATAGCCACGTATAGGATGCCACTAGGTACACTGAGTGTTTGCTAGTATAATGGCTTGGTTAGAATGAGTTGTAGTGTGCAACGCAGGCAGACGCGCTCTGCAAATGTCTTTGCACTAGTGGGACTATAGCAAAGTCCAATAGCCACGTATAGGATGCCACTAGGTACACTGAGTGTTTGCTAGTATAATGGCTTGGTTAGAATGAGTTGTAGTGTGCAACGCAGGCAGACGCGCTCTGCAAATGTCTTTGCACTAGTGGGACTATAGCAAAGTCCAATAGCCACGTATAGGATGCCACTAGGTACACTGAGTGTTTGCTAGTATAATGGCTTGGTTAGAATGAGTTGTAGTGTGCAACGCAGGCAGACGCGCTCTGCAAATGTCTTTGCACTAGTGGGACTATAGCAAAGTCCAATAGCCACGTATAGGATGCCACTAGGTACACTGAGTGTTTGCTAGTATAATGGCTTGGTTAGAATGAGTTGTAGTGTGCAACGCAGGCAGACGCGCTCTGCAAATGTCTTTGCACTAGTGGGACTATAGCAAAGTCCAATAGCCACGTATAGGATGCCACTAGGTACACTGAGTGTTTGCTAGTATAATGGCTTGGTTAGAATGAGTTGTAGTGTGCAACGCAGGCAGACGCGCTCTGCAAATGTCTTTGCACTAGTGGGACTATAGCAAAGTCCAATAGCCACGTATAGGATGCCACTAGGTACACTGAGTGTTTGCTAGTATAATGGCTTGGTTAGAATGAGTTGTAGTGTGCAACGCAGGCAGACGCGCTCTGCAAATGTCTTTGCACTAGTGGGACTATAGCAAAGTCCAATAGCCACGTATAGGATGCCACTAGGTACACTGAGTGTTTGCTAGTATAATGGCTTGGTTAGAATGAGTTGTAGTGTGCAACGCAGGCAGACGCGCTCTGCAAATGTCTTTGCACTAGTGGGACTATAGCAAAGTCCAATAGCCACGTATAGGATGCCACTAGGTACACTGAGTGTTTGCTAGTATAATGGCTTGGTTAGAATGAGTTGTAGTGTGCAACGCAGGCAGACGCGCTCTGCAAATGTCTTTGCACTAGTGGGACTATAGCAAAGTCCAATAGCCACGTATAGGATGCCACTAGGTACACTGAGTGTTTGCTAGTATAATGGCTTGGTTAGAATGAGTTGTAGTGTGCAACGCAGGCAGACGCGCTCTGCAAATGTCTTTGCACTAGTGGGACTATAGCAAAGTCCAATAGCCACGTATAGGATGCCACTAGGTACACTGAGTGTTTGCTAGTATAATGGCTTGGTTAGAATGAGTTGTAGTGTGCAACGCAGGCAGACGCGCTCTGCAAATGTCTTTGCACTAGTGGGACTATAGCAAAGTCCAATAGCCACGTATAGGATGCCACTAGGTACACTGAGTGTTTGCTAGTATAATGGCTTGGTTAGAATGAGTTGTAGTGTGCAACGCAGGCAGACGCGCTCTGCAAATGTCTTTGCACTAGTGGGACTATAGCAAAGTCCAATAGCCACGTATAGGATGCCACTAGGTACACTGAGTGTTTGCTAGTATAATGGCTTGGTTAGAATGAGTTGTAGTGTGCAACGCAGGCAGACGCGCTCTGCAAATGTCTTTGCACTAGTGGGACTATAGCAAAGTCCAATAGCCACGTATAGGATGCCACTAGGTACACTGAGTGTTTGCTAGTATAATGGCTTGGTTAGAATGAGTTGTAGTGTGCAACGCAGGCAGACGCGCTCTGCAAATGTCTTTGCACTAGTGGGACTATAGCAAAGTCCAATAGCCACGTATAGGATGCCACTAGGTACACTGAGTGTTTGCTAGTATAATGGCTTGGTTAGAATGAGTTGTAGTGTGCAACGCAGGCAGACGCGCTCTGCAAATGTCTTTGCACTAGTGGGACTATAGCAAAGTCCAATAGCCACGTATAGGATGCCACTAGGTACACTGAGTGTTTGCTAGTATAATGGCTTGGTTAGAATGAGTTGTAGTGTGCAACGCAGGCAGACGCGCTCTGCAAATGTCTTTGCACTAGTGGGACTATAGCAAAGTCCAATAGCCACGTATAGGATGCCACTAGGTACACTGAGTGTTTGCTAGTATAATGGCTTGGTTAGAATGAGTTGTAGTGTGCAACGCAGGCAGACGCGCTCTGCAAATGTCTTTGCACTAGTGGGACTATAGCAAAGTCCAATAGCCACGTATAGGATGCCACTAGGTACACTGAGTGTTTGCTAGTATAATGGCTTGGTTAGAATGAGTTGTAGTGTGCAACGCAGGCAGACGCGCTCTGCAAATGTCTTTGCACTAGTGGGACTATAGCAAAGTCCAATAGCCACGTATAGGATGCCACTAGGTACACTGAGTGTTTGCTAGTATAATGGCTTGGTTAGAATGAGTTGTAGTGTGCAATGCAGGCAGACGCGCTCTGCAAATGTCTTTGCACTAGTGGGACTATAGCAAAGTCCAATAGCCACGTATAGGATGCCACTAGGTACACTGAGTGTTTGCTAGTATAATGGCTTAGTTATCAGTTGGAGTGTGCAGAGGACAAGAGGGTACAGTGGCAGGATTGTGGTGCTCTGGGTAGAGGAATGGAAGACTGCCTTTCTATTCCCTCCTAATGGTGAAATGCAGGTAGGAAATCCCTGACCTGGGCTACACAGACGCTGTTGCTGTTTGCAGGACCTGTCACCTATGGCTCTCTGACCCTGCCGGTTGGAGCCCTTAAAAGGACTGCTATAAAGTGCTCTCCCTAAGCTGTCTAACGCTGTGTATGCAGCGCATACAGCTGTATCGGCTTTAGGACTCAGGAAGACGGAGCTGCGACAGTGATGTCTGACACCAAAGACGCAGAAGGCAGATAATGGCGTCCGTGAAGAAAATGTCCGGTTTTATAATGCAGGGACATGTGACATGCAGATTCTATCACACATGCCGTTGCTTCTCTGGCTCAAAGTCCACTTAGCTGTGTGTGTGTCTGGGATTGGCTGACATGCTGGCCCGCCCCACAAGACGCGCGCGCTTAGGGAAGGAAGACAAGAAAAAAAAAAAAAAAAAATGGCGATCGCCATTATAGAAACAGCAGTGATCTGAAGGCGCTGTTCACGCACACTATACACTGAAATGTGATAATAGTTTGATTCACAGAGTGACTTACACTATTACAGCAGAAACCAAGCTATGATTTAGCTGTTTTTTGGCTGCTAGAACCGTTCTCGAACGTTTCTAGAACTACCGAGCTTTTGCAAAAAGCTCGAGTTCTAGTTCGATCTAGAACATGCCCCAAAATCACTCGAGCCGCGAACTGGAGAACCACGAACCACGAACCGCGCTCAACTCTAATCATTAGTGTGAAAGTTGGAATACGTACTCCATAACACTTTACAGTGCTTTTGCCCATGTGGCCATTTGGGTGTTGTCCTTGCCCTCTTCCTCCTCCTCCTCCTCTTCCCCCAACACCACCTCCAGTGGCCCTCTATTTAAATGCTATTCAAATAATTCTGTAATGTATGTTTTGGACAAATGAACGCCACGCTGGGACATTGAAGCTGGGGGGGTGGTGGTTCAAACACCATGTAGCACAGCATCAGAAGGTACTCCCAATAGCTCTCATCAGCCATCAGCTTTTTTTAAAAAATTGGTAGGATTTGCAACAGAGCATAACATGCCAAGGAGTTTAATACATTCAGTTCCCCTAGGGTGTGATGGTTCAGGCACCATGTAGCAAAGCATCAAAAGGTACTCCCAACAGCTTTTTGTTAAAATTGGTAGGATAAGCAACAGGGCATAACATGCCAAGGAGATAAAAAAAAATCTGATTTTGCAGGGAGCCCTGTGTAATACACCGTGGAGCACAGCATCAGTAAAGAACACAAATAGAGACTGCCTGACCAATTGTTCTAGACAGTGTAGCCTCAACAGTGGTTGTGCCAGTGCATAATGTACAAAGGCTTGAAAAATATTGCCCTGGGTGATTGGGCCAAACAATTACATTGCAGCAGCATAACAAGTTAGATTAGTAATGTGGTCTCATTAGATGATAGAAGACAAAATAGTCTTGAATGAGAAACAATGAAACTTAATTGAACTTAAGAAATACAAAATTTTGGGTTACACTTATTATTGGGTCTTGTTAACAGGCGGCCTGAGATTCTCTGGGGCAATCCAACTATGGTTCATTTTGATCATCGTCAAACTGTCTGCACTTTCCGTGGATAGTCGTGTGCGAGTATCTGTTATTATTGACCCCGCCCGGCTGAAAAGATGCTCAGACAACACACTCGTAGTAGGGCAAGCTGGCACTTCTAAAGCGTAAAAGGCGAGGTCTGGCCAAGTGTTGAGCTTGGAAACCCAATAGTTAAAGGGAACAGTAGACTCTGAAAGCACACTGATACGGTCATCTACATAGTCCCTCACAATCTTATTTAACTGTTCCCACCTTGCAACTTAGCATAAAAACTACCTTTATTTATATCGTTAAAAGAGCAACGTTGGTTACTCAAATACACTTTCAACAAATACACCAAGCCATCACTATCTTAGGTGATCACACCATGGCCACCTCAGTTAGCCAAATAGAGGGAACCAACCATCAGGGGTCCCTAATAGTGATGGCCACTAAATAACAAACACAAGAGAAAAACCAAACAAACATAAACAATAAGTGGTGTTGCTATAGGCAAAGGACAGTGGTCCAATTGACAAAAAAACACAACAAACGAAATAATACCTAAAAAAGCAAAAAAGTATATATTCAATTTGCTGACAATGGTCAGAAATAAGTATACTCAGCTATGCAATAACTTCTAGGCATAAATATAAAAGGAATGGTCTCACCCAATCCCTTTCCTGGAAGGTCATGCAGTCTCTTGATCCTGAGTTGTCCGCCAATATCTGGCCCTAACACTCCATGGATACAAAAAAATGAAAAGACTGCTGCCCCAAACTTCCGTCCTAACAAGGACGGACCACAACTAGGTCTCAAGCTGGACCCCTATGCTGACCCTGATGACATCCCGACGTCCCGACGCGTTTCGTCACTCGGACTCCTCAGGGGACATAATAGTCGTCAGTCAGGTCCTTACTGCCAGCCTTCACCCATTCATAGTGTCAGAGATTCTGGCGTGGTCAAAACTGGGGTCATTTAAACACAAAAGTCATCTCATTGCTCCAATCAGGAGGTGCAGCTCACCTGGTGTTTATTTAGTCAGAATAATGTGGATCCCTCCACGTGGGTTTAGAATCAAATGTGTGGTAATGCCCCCTACGTGATGTCACAGGCGTTCCACCCAGGTAACGCCCATGACATCCAGCAGTGCCGATCCAATCAGAGCCCTGTTAAATAAGTAACTTAGTTACATTCCTTCCGATATGTTACCAACCAGGAAGTATGCGGTCAATCGAGGACAATTGGCTGACAAGGGGAGTCAAGGGATGCTACAAATGTTCAGGGTGCATTGCATGTCCGGTGATTCAGACCACCAAGACATTTAGAAGCAATGTAAACGCGAGAGAGTATGTCATCCGGCACTTTATCAACTGCCGCACACAGGGCGTTATTTACAAGATTGACTGTGATTGTGGCCTAGAATATGTCGGGAAAACTATTCGTGAGTTCAGACGGAGGATAGGCGAACATCTTGGGGACGTTCTACATCGCAGGGATACTGCGGTGGCTAGGCACGTCACCGAAAAACATGGTGGAGATGTACGTGTCCTGAGGTTTACTGGAATTGACAAAGTCTTTAGACCCAAAAGAGGGGGGGGCTGGGATCGATTCATCTTGCAAAGGGAGACAAGGTGGATCTTCCAACTGGAAACCCTCTCCCCCAAGGGTCTAAATGAGCAATTACTATTCAGCAGTTTTATTTAGTCCATTGAGGGTGTATCCCTGCTATCTACTATTCCCCTGTCCTTTTTGGTGCCTACTATATGAATTTATGGGAAAAATATTATTTTCTCCCATTTTATTCATCATGCAGGTTATGGCACCAGTATTATGCCTATTTATCATTTATCACAGAATTTTCGGGTGTATTTACAAGTTTGCAGGTACATACGATTGTGTTAAATTAACAACACTTTGTGGATCTGATTATTTCTCAAGAGTGTGGTTTGTGTCTTTACGCATGTGTGGTGGGGCTCTTTAACTTTTAGTGATGAGCTCCTAAATATGTCCCCGCTGTCTATTTGATGTTGTGCTGTGACTGCAATAATAGAGACATATTGGGTACATGTTTCTGCGCATGACCCCTCCTCCGCACCAGTGATGGACACCTGGGGTAGGAGGTTACGTGCACTATAGCACTGTCACGTGCACCGGCCATGTTACTTTGGATGGGGGGATCCTCCCCCTTCTTTACAATAAACATGACGCGGGACGTAACGTGAGGTATCGCTCTGATGCATACATCCGGCCACATGATCCTGGTGAACAGGAAGTCTCTCCTTCCCAGGCGGCTGTGGGTGGGAGATGCGCCCGGATATGCAGTGATTAACGTGATGGGCCGGAAGTGACGTGAGGGATACTCGCGATCACATGACTCTGGGTCACAGGAAGTCCCTCCCTTCCATTACCGGTGCACACGAGATGTGCCTCCCCGGCTGGGATGAGTGATGCGGCTGACCGGAGGTGACGTGGAGGGGATTCCGGATGTGCACCTGGAATGGCCGTATACTTCCTGGTTGGTAACATATCGGAAGGAATGTAACTAAGTTACTTATTTAACAGGGCTCTGATTGGATCGGCACTGCTGGATGTCATGGGCGTTACCTGGGTGGAACGCCTGTGACATCACGTAGGGGGCATTACCACACATTTGATTCTAAACCCACGTGGAGGGATCCACATTATTCTGACTAAATAAACACCAGGTGAGCTGCACCTCCTGATTGGAGCAATGAGATGACTCATGTGTTTAAATGACCCCAGTTTTGACCACGCCAGAATCTCTGACACTATGAATGGGTGAAGGCTGGCAGTAAGGATCTGACTGACGACTATTATGTCCCCTGAGGAGTCCGAGTGACGAAACGCGTCGGGACGTCGGGATGTCATCAGGGTCAGCATAGGGGTCCAGCTTGAGACCTAGTTGTGGTCCGTCCTTGTTAGGACGGAAGTTTGGGGCAGCAGTCTTTTCATTTTTTTGTATCCATGGAGTGTTAGGGCCAGATATTGGCGGACAACTCAGGATCAAGAGACTGCATGACCTTCCAGGAAAGGGATTGGGTGAGACCATTCCTTTTATATTTATGCCTAGAAGTTATTGCATAGCTGAGTATACTTATTTCTGACCATTGTCAGCAAATTGAATATATACTTTTTTGCTTTTTTAGGTATTATTTCGTTTGTTGTGTTTTTTTGTCAATTGGACCACTGTCCTTTGCCTATAGCAACACCACTTATTGTTTATGTTTGTTTGGTTTTTCTCTTGTGTTTGTTATTTAGTGGCCATCACTATTAGGGACCCCTGATGGTTGGTTCCCTCTATTTGGCTAACTGAGGTGGCCATGGTGTGATCACCTAAGATAGTGATGGCTTGGTGTATTTGTTGAAAGTGTATTTGAGTAACCAACGTTGCTCTTTTAACGATATAAATAAAGGTAGTTTTTATGCTAAGTTGCACATTGAATTTGGGATTGCTGATTCATTAACTGTTCCCACCTTGTCATAGTTCCCCCAACTGGTATCTGGTTCTGAGTTGACGGTTTGTGGAAAATGGACCAGTTTTGGCACATTAGTCCCCCACCTGTGTTGCTCCTACTATGCATAGCCCTCTCTTGTAATCCTGTTGCGTGAGATAACACGCTACCTCTGACACCACCATGATCTGAGGGTAATCGTTTCATCAGCTGCTCCACTACAGCCCTCTTGAATGTTTCCGTAGTACAATCGTTATTTGCCTCGACAAGTAGCGAAGCGAATTTGTCTTTGTAGCGTGGGTCAAGGAAGGTACATAACTAGTATTTGTTGTCTACCAAAATGTGGACTAGCCGACAGTCATGAGAAAGGCAGTGTGACATGAACTGTGCCATGTGTGCCAGACTCCGAACTGGAAACCTTTGTGTGTCACTGCTAAGAATACATTCTGTCTCCCTAAACCTCCTCTCCTCCTCAGTCTCTCTCTCCTCCTCCTGCTCCTCCTCAGGCCATCCATGCTGGACAGCCCTGAAGCTTGGGTTGTCAATCCCTTGGTTACCAACTTCAAAGCATTCCTGTTCTTCATCATCCTCCTCATCTTCATGATGCTGACCAAAGGTGGCCTGAGCCTGTTGGCCGAGGTTGTGCGGATTACTAGCAACCATTGTAAAGTCTGGATCTACAGACACCTCGGGTGCATTAACACTTTGGTCAGTCAGACCATCCAGAGAGCGTTTCAATAAACAAATCAGTGAAATGCTAATGCTGATAATGTCACGGTCAGAATGACGATGATGATGAGACTCAAAGGATCTCTCGATATCCGGCTGCTGTTTCTAATTAAAAATGTCATGAGTGCACTTAGAGATTAAATAACTAGACAGCAAGTCAGTTACATCTATCTCCATGACTGGCTCTTAACCAAGTGTGTTTTTTTATTGTTTGAAAGAAACTCTAAACCGAGCAGTAAGGGGGTGTAAACAAAAGTTTTAGTCCAATCAAATATCGCAGGGCAGGGCTTCATGAAGTAGAGAGATCTACACATCCTCCTTGGATTGGTCGGTCCAGACTCCAGGAATTTTCCTTTGTCCATCTGTCTTGGGTGTAGAACAGGAAATAGCAGCCATCTTCAAGCTATACATATATATATATATCCTAGTATATACTGAGTCTAAGGAAAATACACTGAATATGCAATATACATATATACATGTTAGTAAGAAACAAAAGCATTCACAAATGTGTGTGTTAGTTCACATCTACTGAACTATATAACTGAGTCTATGAAATGGCTGAATTAAGTATTTTTGGATACTCAATTCTTTATCCTCAACAGTCCCCCCTAAAGACTTACTTCTGCCATTTATAAATTCTAAGGGTACTGTGTTCCCTTAGGAAGAGAGGTAGAAAGATCTGTTGAAAAACCTGCCTAACTGAACGTTGAAACATGGGCGGAAAGGGGAAAGGGGTTTTCTTCACCGGTTTGAGACCAAGGACTCCTAGGCGAGTCCTCACCCTTTGTAGTTGGACTTTCCCATGTCTCAAGGTTCTCTAAGTCCTCTCTTCTAACTGTTCTGGCAATGCTGGTCTAAGACTGTACAGGGTTTTCTGAAAAGGATAAGTATGAGCAGAACGCTCAGTGCAGCTCTGGTTGATCAACCCTTCTACAATGCGAGGTGTGGATCCATAGATGTTTCTGCGGTTGGATCGGCTCCTCTAGTGTTGACTCATGGCTCTTTCTCGCTTGTCCTTTAGGATCAATCAGTCTCCTGACTGGAGACCATATGCTAATAGCTCTGATTTAAAATCTGGAATTGGAGACTACACCTGATTATCACACTATTCAGTCAATTATATAAAAATATACATGTCTGTGCTAAACCAAAAACATCTTACATAAAAACCTGTTTATTACGAAAAGAAAACAAAACATATACATTTTATACACGATTTACTAGTTTCCACTTTTCTATAAAATATACACTTTTTGTAAACACATTTTTCTTTACATACCACCTTCATGTGCTTCTCAACAATAATGTCGTTTTCTGCACTGAAATGCCTCTGACCAAACCTGGAGAGAAATCTACACAACACGCACAGACTTGCATACAAATGCTCATGATATACATCTATAATCAGTTTGCAGTCTCTAAGAATGGGTAGAGTAGGTGCAGGGTGTTTCTGCGGACCTTTTACAGTTTTTTCTCACTTCTTTCTAGGCACATGTCTTACAAGACTGGGTGAATCTGCCCACCTGGGTACTGAACCCTGGTGTCACCAAAGCACACACTGACAATTGTCTTTCACAGATGTTACCTGGGCCATCATTAAGAAGAGCTCTCATGGCAGAGAAAGCTTACCACCCTTTGTCCACAGACCTTCCTCAGTCAGCTGGCTCCCTGCATGTCACACTCCATTCCTTGTTGATTTGCTTGTTCCTGTAGGGATTTAAGAACACAAGGAGTGACAGAAGTCACTGACGTGACCGGTCTCACCAAGGCATGGTCGGTATTGGTGAAAGACTCTCAACTCTAGGCCCGTTCACTGCTTCTTGGTCAGCTGCACCTGTGCGAGGATCTCCATCCGAATCCATCAGCTCAGATCTAGACTTTCTTTTCGGCATACCTAATTCATTTGACAACAGGAAAAAATCTACAACCTACATACACCTCTAAAGACTCTTACCCACTCCTGTTCTACCCATCAAAAGAGACATTAATGCATCACTGTCTCCTGTATCAATAGGATTGGAGGGAGTGGCCGAATTTAGACTACCTCATGTGGTGTAAACAGCAGCATATCCAGTGCAGAATCGACCACCATCTGATTTCATCTATAAAAACAAAAACTTAAAAAGATATACATTAGATCATTCTTATAACTTTATCTCTGATCACAATACAGTTAGTGGTCATCTATACTTCACATGACTGAGAATACTAAATAAATAAACAAATAAATAAACAAATAAACATATAAGACAAGACTTTCCTATTTCAGTTAACAGATATACCTCATAGTAATCTAATAAACATAGCCTGTGGGAAAAAGGTCAGCTTCAAAACCTATCTAATATGCCTGCTGCGCCCTCCAAGAAACTGGAGAATATAATTAATACCTTATTCCCCCCTTGTTTAATTGTTTATTTACCAATATGGCAAAATTCAGCGTTTTTATACTGGTATTCCCTAAAAGAAAAAAATAAAACAGCAGGTAATAAATTAGCCACATACTAAAACCTAAAAAGAACAAACACTGAAAATAACGTATATCTCACAACAATATACATTACTGGGAAAATTTAAAACCTTACAATAAACACTGTATCCATAAAGAAAAGAAAAACCTTTCATAATAGAAACAACTGAGACATGATTAAATGACAGCTGTGACTAGGCGACTAACCTGCAAAAATATATAAATTGTTTAGAAATAATCATAAAAACAGAAAAGGTGATAGTCACAAAATAAAAATATATTGTTCAAATAAATCGCCATTAAAAAACAAAACACAAACTAATTTGCATATTTCATGAAATCTAATTTTCCCTATTCAGGTATAAACAGTAACTAAAAATGTGAAATCCTGAACTCTAAGGGTTAAACCAAACTTACATCACTATTGGGGAAAGACACATTCCATCAAGACACATTCCATCCTTATCTCTTAAAAGCGAGAGAGGAAGAAGAAAAAAAAAACCTCATCCTTTGTTATAACAAAGACATAGCAGTGAACACATCCATTTCCCATATCTACATTGGATGCATTATACATTTTTCCTAATTCCTTTTTACAAATGGATTTGATACATTTTGACATCAGTAGGGGTAAGTCGTGTACAATTTTTGTTTTAAATTAACTAACACAGTACAAAGATATATATATATTTACCTTCCTCTATTTTATTTTATGATATAATGCTGCAGGACTTCTAAAATACCAATTGATTTTATGTGAACTTTCCATCTTATTTCCACTTATCTTTCCACTCATCAATTCTGTAAAAGTTTTACTTACTTATCTTTGACTTACATTTATGGGATAGCTGAGTAAACAAATATACAATTTATACTTATTCAAATGTGTTAGTCATTTATACCACAGAACACCTCCCACCGGGGGATGGGTGGAGAGCTTTGAACAAAGAGCCATTGCGAGGGGTGTGGCTTATGAGGTGTACTGCCATCAGTGGGTGTAGCAAGACGGCTGCCACAGGAAGTTCCAGGCACCTGACTTCCGGGTGTAGCATCCATGTTGTGACTCCCTGGGTGTACTGGGAGTGGCTGGAACTACGTAGTAAACCAGGGATACTTTTAGTGCCTGTAAATTTGCATTTCAGCATACAAAAGAGAGATTTGATTAGCACCAGATATAATGACTTCTAGAGAAAACCAATGAGGCACCGCTAGAGAAAAACATTTAGTGATTCTACAAACAGCAACACACAGTGAATACGGTCTTTGTCCTCCAGTATACTCTCACTGGAGATTAATCTGAACTTCAATACATGGATTGCAGCCTGCCATCTAGTGGTAGTCCAACGATTTTACACAACTTTTTGCAATTTTTTATATTTTTTCCGTTTTTTTGTAACTAGGGCGACAGCGTTCTCAGCTCCTACTAAAAACAACATATTTATCTTTTGAACAGAGTATACAGTGCTTAATTGGACCGGCCGTTCCAACGGAGTCCTTTCTCGCCTCGTCCGCGTTTGTAATGCGCCGACAGTGACTCGCGTCTAATACGCAGGAGAATCCGCTAACTCCAGCACCCTTACCTCAACTAAAGTGAGTTCCTTTCCCGCCTCGTCTGCCACGCAGACAGTGACATGCGCCTGAACCGCAGGGGAATACGCTAAATCCACTTTAAGTTAACAGAACCCTTCCCGCCTCGTTTATTATCTATCCAATATTCAATATTCAATATTTAATATTTAATATTCAATATTTAATATCTAATATCTAACAAACAGTAGCTGTGTTATCCGCAACACAGGGGAATCGCTAGTTCTCATACTTCTGTTCAAAAACAAACAATTTAAAAAGACTGAAAAATGCATGAACCCGTTAATTTCTCTCTAATCCAAACCGAAATAACACTTGCTTTTCTTTCAAATCATTACAACTCTGTTTGCTGTACTATACAAAGGCTGCCGCCATCTCCTGTATATTAGCCCACTGACCCCTCCTTTCTCTTCACTGCAAAGAGCTGCGCTGTTTTGACCACCAGTGTCTGCCTCTTCACCCTCCACCCCCCTTGCTTCTCAGCTAAAAGACAGCAGGGACATAGCTATGTAAGTCGATCTCTGCTCTTTCTCAAGCAGCCGGTGGGCAATGGCCACCACACACTGACCCCCCTTCTCCTCCACAGAACAAAGACAGCAGCTGCGTCTGTATGGGCACTATCAACCCCCCTTCTCTCTAACACAGCGAAGAAATGCAGGGGGGTAGGCTGCGTCTGTGGACTTCTACACTCTCCTTGCTTCCTTTATTCACAGCGAAGAAGAAAAAAAAACTGCAGGCAGTGGGTGATTAACTTCCCCCCCTGCTTTCTTTGTGTAAGAGACTGCAGGCACAGCGCGTAATACAACTCCCGCTCTCTGACCCCTCCGTAAACAATAACAGACAATTAACTCTCCGAGAATCAAACAGAGAAATCACAAGCCTAATTAACCATACAGACAGCCGGATACTTTAAAACCTACACCTAGCCCCTATAGAAGCTGGGTCCTAGCTCACCGGCGAGTGACAGTCACACCGTTAGGTCTCCGGTGCACTACCATTCTCCGGACTAGTGACCACCCCCTTTCGCCAGGTGTCTCTCGATCCACAGGTAAAACAACACACACAATGTATATGATGCTTACCGCGAAATGAAGGGTGATCAATCCTATCGAGCGACACCTGGATACTTGTGGAGTAGCCCCAGACGTCCGGAAAGTGGAAGCCCTGACTCACTCTTCTCGGTGGCCCCACACTTGGCGCGCCAACTGTCACGGTCAGAATGACGATGATGATGAGACTCAAAGGATCTCTCGATATCCGGCTGCTGTTTCTAATTAAAAATGTCATGAGTGCACTTAGAGATTAAATAACTAGACAGCAAGTCAGTTACATCTATCTCCATGACTGGCTCTTAACCAAGTGTGTTTTTTTATTGTTTGAAAGAAACTCTAAACCGAGCAGTAAGGGGGTGTAAACAAAAGTTTTAGTCCAATCAAATATCGCAGGGCAGGGCTTCATGACGTAGAGAGATCTACACATCCTCCTTGGATTGGTCGGTCCAGACTCCAGGAATTTTCCTTTGTCCATCTGTCTTGGGTGTAGAACAGGAAATAGCAGCCATCTTCAAGCTATACATATATATATATATATATATATATATCCTAGTATATACTGAGTCTAAGGAAAATACACTGAATATGCAATATACATATATACATGTTAGTAAGAAACAAAAGCATTCACAAATGTGTGTGTTAGTTCACATCTACTGAACTATATAACTGAGTCTATGAAATGGCTGAATTAAGTATTTTTGGATACTCAATTCTTTATCCTCAACAATAAGAGCATCATCACTGCTCACAATGGTTGGTACAGTAATCAAAATTCTCTAGGACCTGACAAATGCCTGCAATCCACACCCACTCTGCAGTACTTATGTCTGGCAGCTGCGTCTGATGGGCATGTTCCAGCTGGAATTGGGATACTGCCCTTTGCTGCTCATGGATCATGGCCAACATATAATAGGTTAACTTCCATTTCGTAGGGAGGTCACATATTAGTCTGTGAAGAGGCAAGTGTAAGCGCTGCTGCAGCACTGCCAGGCCAGCAAAAGAAAGAGATGACTTATGGAAATGGGCACTAATACGTCGCACCTTGTTAAGCAGGTCTGGTATCCCAGGGTATTTCTTGATAAATTACGACCATTATCGCACACTGCCATCACTGGACAGACGTCCAATGGTGCAAGCCACTCATCTGTCTGCTCAGTTATTGCTTTAAAAAGCTCAGCTGCCGAGTGCGATTTGTCACCGATACAGATGAGCTTCAGTAGAGTGTGTTGCCGCTTAGCCGAGGCAGTGCTGCAGAGATCCCAGCTGGGGAATGATGTCGACGGTTGGACACCGGCGGATGTTGAGGAGGATGCACAGGAGCCAGATGAAGAGTAGGAGGAGGAGGGAGATGTTGCTATGTAGGAGGCTACTGAAACTGTGATTTAAGTGGGGTCCGCTATTCTGGGTGTGGGAATTATATGGGATGTTGCTGGCTCAGACTCTGTACCAGCTGCCACCAGGTTCACCCAGTGTGCCGTCAGTGAGATGTAGCGTCCCTGTCCACTTCCGCTTGTCCACGTGTCTGTGGTTAAATGGACCTTCCCTGTTATGATGTTGGTGAGAGCCTGTTTGATGTTTACAGACTTGTGATTGTGGAGCATGGGGACGGCACAACGTGAAAAATAGTGGCGGCTAGGCACAGAGTAACGATGTTCTAACACCTCGAAAAGGTCGCAGAAAGCCTCTGTTTCCACAATCCGATACAGCAACATCTCAAGGGCTATCAATCGTGCAATGTGTGCAGTTATGGTTTCTGCCCTTGTGTGCGTAACGGAGTATTATTGCTTCTTTTCGAAGGTCTGTGTTATGGACAACTCAACGGAACGCTGGGACACCGGAGCAGATTTGGGCGTTGATGATTGAGTTTGGCCAACATCACATTGGGAGAAGGAGGCATCAGCGCCACCTTCTTGCACACCAGTTTGGGAAGCAGACAGCCCAGAGGAAGTGGCAGAGTTTTGAGTCTGGAAATCGTGTTTTTCACCTAGACCTTTCAACCACCTAGTGGAGTGCTTGGCTAATATATGGTTTCTCATGCTGGAGGTGCCCAAGCTGTAAGTATTTTTGCCTCCTCTAAGTTTGGTCTGAAAGATTTGACAAATGGCAACCGTTTGGTCCAAAGGACTCTTGGAAAAAAAACTCCCACACAATCGCAGCATGGACCATCGAACTCTGAGATGGCACAGGTGGTGCACGGACCCTTGGACTCTGAGATGGCACAGGTGGTGGTGTCATGTGCAAAGTTGATTGACCTCTGGCAGTGTTCTAAACCCTATCTCTTACAGCCTTTTTGCGGACTATGGGCACATGCTCCTCTGCACTGCTGCTCTCTCAATCCATGCCACCTGTCCATGTTGGATCAGTCTCCTCATCATCGACCAGGTTGTCTTCAAATTCCTGAAGGTCAACATCTTCGGTAATGGAGGTTTAAGGCTGACCTGAGGGCAACTGTGTATCATCATCCTCCAACACTTCCACCTGATTGCCCAGCATGTCACGGCCAACAACATGGCTTTCTTCTGGCCTTAGGTGCTCATAGATGTGTGCATCACTGTACTCCATGGCCTCACCTACATTGGTGGTGTTGCGTGGTGAGAGGCAAAAAAGGTCAAAGGATCCCGTAAACAGTTCCTCAGAGTAACCTGCTTTGGGGTCATATGTTTCCTTAGAATACTGATGTTGTGAGGAAGAATGACCAGGCTGAGGATTCGATGGGCCAGCCTTTGGGCTACTTAAGTCTGTCTGTGTGGACCCGTGGGATTTGCTACTCGACAAGTAACTGGAGGTATTTTCTGCTAGCCAACTCGTTACCTGTTCGCACTGTTCAGGGCGCAAAAGTGGTTTCCCACGTGGACAAGAAAATTTGGATAGGAAGGCAGAGGTAGTTAAAGCAGGAACCATTTTCTTTGGCTCGGTGACACTACTTGGGCGACCACCACTGTCACTACCACCTCGTCCATGGCCCTTACTGCCTCTTTTTCCCATTTTTTGGTTTGATTTTTTGAAGGTGTATACTGTAACGTGACCTTTTATACAGGCATTGGAACGACACTGATGCTGGGTTGTTAAAGTTGTGTTACTACCGTAGTTTCCCACAACAGCTGTTTCTGTAAGTACAAAAACCGCAAGGTAACTTTATTGGACAAAGTACCACATGGAGGAGTTGACAAAGATGTTGTGAATACCTTTCAGCCCTAAAAGAAAACAGGGTTTGACACCACTTTTATTTTAGTATTGCTTTTTGGCACTCAGACTGTGTTCTAGTAAGAACAGTACACTATGTAGGTTCTATAAGATCTGAAGCCGCCACCAGTATGCTAGGTTGCTGCTAGTAAGGTATTGACCTTCAGGCAGAAGTAGAGCCACTAACAGCCAGTATTAATTCAAATTTGGTAACACTGACACTGTGTTTTAGTAAGAGCAGGACACTATGTAGGTTCTGTAAGATATGAAGCCGCCAAAAGTATGCTAGGTTGCTGCTAGTAAGGTATTGGCCTTCAGGCAGAAGTAAAGCCACTGACACCGAGTATTAATTAAAATTTGGTAACACTGACACTGTATTTTAGTAAGAACAGGACACTATGTAGGTTCTGTAAGATGAGAAGCCACCACCAGTATGCTAGGTTGCTGCTAGTAAGGTATTTGCCTTCAGGCAGAAGTAGAGCCACTGACACAAAGTAATAATTAAAATTTGGTAACACTGACACCGTATTTTATTAAGAGAAGGACACTATGTAGGTTCTGTAAGATATGAAGCCGCCACCAGTATGCTAGGTTGCTGCTATTAAGGTATTGGCCTTCAGGCGGAAGTAGAGCCACTAACAGCCAGTATTAATTCAAATTTGGTAACACTGACACTGTGTTTTAGTAAGAGCAGGACACTATGTAGGTTCTGTAAGATATGAAGCCGCCACCAGTATGCTAGGTTGCTGCTAGTAAGGTATTTGCCTTCAGGCAGAAGTAAAGCCACTGACACTGAGTATTAATTAAAATTTGGTAACACTGACACTGTATTTTAGTAAGAACAGGACATTATGTAAGTTCTGTAAGATAAAAAGCCACCACCAGTATGCTAGGTTGCTGCTAGTAAGGTATTGGCCTTCAGGTGGAAGTAGAGCCACTAACACCCAGTATTAATTAAAATTTTGCAACACTGACACTGTGTTTTAGTAAGAGCAGGACACTATGTAGGTTCTGGAAGATATGAAGCCGTCACAAGTATGCTAGGTTGCTGCTAGTAAGGTATTGACCTTCAGGCAGAAGTAGAGCCACTGACACCAAATAATAATTATAATTTGGTAACACTGACACCGTATTTTATTAAGAGCAGGACACTATGTAGGTTCTGTAAGATATGAAGCCGTCACTAGTATGCTAGGTTGCTGCCAGTAAGGTATTGACCTTCAGGCAGAAGTAGAGACACTGACACCAAGTAATAGTTAAAATTTGGTAACACTGAAACTGTGTTTTAGTAAGAGCAGGACACTATGTAGGTTCTGTAAGATATGAAGCTGCCAAAAGTATGCTAGGTTGCTGCTAGTAAGGTAATGGCCTTCAGGCAGAAGTAAAGCCACTGACACCCAGTATTAATTAAAATTTGGTAACACTGACACTCTGTTTTAGTAAGAGCAGGACACTATTTAGGTTCTGTAAGATATGAAGCCGCCACCAGTAAGCTAGGTTGCTGCTAGTAAGGTATTGGCCTTCAGGCAGAAGTAAAGCCACTGACACCGAGTATTAATTAAAATTTAGTAACACTGACACTGTGTTTTAGTAAGAACAGTACACTATGTAGGTTCTGTAAGATATGAAGCCGCCAAAAGTATGCTAGGTTGCTGCTATTAAGGTATTGGCCTTCAGGCGGAAGTAGAGCCAATAACAGCCAGTATTAATTCAAACTTGGTAACACTGACACTGTGTTTTAGTAAGAGCAGGACACTATGTAGGTTCTGTAAGATATGAAGCCGCCAAAAGTATGCTAGGTTGCTGCTAGTAAGGTATTGGCCTTCAGGCAGAAGTAGAGCCACTGACACCGGGTATTAGATAAAATTTTGGAACACTGACACTGTGTTTTAGTAAGAGCAGGACACTATGTAGGTTCTGTAAGATATGAAGCCGCCACCAGTATGCTAGGTTGCTGCTAGTAAGGTATTTGCCTTCAGGCAGAAGTAAAGCCACTGACACCGAGTATTAATTAAAATTTGGTAACATTGACACTGTATTTTAGTAAGAACAGGACATTATGTAGGTTCTGTAAGATAAGAAGCCACCACCAGTATGCTAGGTTGCTGCTAGTAAGGTAATGGCCTTCAGGTGGAAGTAGAGCTACTAACACCCAGTATTAATTAAAATTTTTAAACACTGACACTGTGTTTTAGTAAGAGCAGGACACTATGTAGGTTCTGTAAGATATGAAGCCGTCACAAGTATGCTAGGTTGCTGCTAGTAAGGTATTGACCTTCAGGCAGAAGTAGAGCCACTGACACCAAGTAATAATTAAAATTTGGTAACACTGACACCGTATTTTATTAAGAGCAGGACACTATGTAGGTTCTGTAAGATATGAAGCCGTCACTAGTATGCTAGGTTGCTGCTATTAAGGTATTGACCTTCAGGCAGAAGTAGAGACACTGACACCAAGTAATAGCTAAAATTTGGTAACACTGAAACTGTGTTTTAGTAAGAGCAGGACACTATGTAGGTTCTGTAACATATGAAGCTGCCAAAAGTATGCTAGGTTGCTGCTAGTAAGGTATTGGCCTTCAGGCAGAAGTAAAGCCACTGACACCCAGTATTAATTAAAATTTGATAACACTAACACTGTGTTTTAGTAAGAACAGTACACTATGTAGGTTCTGTAAGATATGAAGCCGTCACTAGTATGCTAGGTTGCTGCTAGTAAGGTATTGGCCTTCAGGCAGAAGTAGAGCCACTGACACCAAGTAATAATTAAAATTTGGTAACCTTGACACCGTATTTTATTAACAGCAGGACACTATGTAGGTTCTGTAAGATATGAAGCCGTCACTAGTATGCTAGGTTGCTGCTAGTAAGGTATTGACCTTCAGGCAGAAGTAGAGACACTGACACCATGTAATAGTTAAAATTTGGTAACACTGAAACTGTGTTTTAGTAAGAGCAGGACACTATGTAAGTTCTGTAAGATATGAAGCTGCCAAAAGTATGCTAGGTTGCTGCTAGTAAGGTATTGGCCTTCAGGCAGAAGTAAAGCCACTGACACCCAGTATTAATTAAAATTTGGTAACACTGACACTGTGTTTTAGTAAGAGCAGGACACTATTTAGGTTCTGTAAGATATGAAGCCGCCACCAGTATGCTAGGTTGCTGCTTGTAAGGTATTGGCCTTCAGGCAGAAGTAAAGCCACTGACACCGAGTATAATTAAAATTTGGTAACACTGACACTGTGTTTTAGTAAGAACTGTACACTATGTAGGTTCTGTAAGATATGAAGCCGCCACCAGTATGCTAGGTTGCTGCTATTAAGGTATTGGCCTTCAGGCGGAAGTAGAGCCACTAACAGCCAGTATTAATTCAAATTTGGTAACACTGACACTGTGTTTTAGAAAGAGAAGGACACTATGTAGGTTCTGTAAGATATGAAGCCGCCAAAAGTATGCTAGGTTGCTGCTAGTAAGGTATTGGCCTTCAGGCAGAAGTGAAGCCACTGACACCGGGTATTAATTAAAATTTTGGAACACTGACATTGTGTTTTAGTAAGAGCAGGACACTATGTAGGTTCTGTAAGATATGAAGCCGCCACCAGTATGCTAGGTTGCTGCTAGTAAGTTATTTGCCTTCAGGCAGAAGTAAAGCCACTGACACCGAGTATTAATTAAAATTTGGTAACACTGACACTGTATTTTAGTAAGAACAGGATACTATCTAGGTTCTGTAAGATAAGAAGCCACCACCAGTATGCTAGGTTGCTGCTAGTAAGGTATTGGCCTTCAAGTGGAAGTAGAGCCACTAACACCCAGTATTAATTAAAATTTTGCAACACTGACATTGTGTTTTAGTAAGAGCAGGACACTATGTAGGTTCTGTAAGATATGAAGCCGCCAAAAGAATGCTAGGTTGCTGCTAGTAAGGTATTGGCCTTCAGGCAGAAGTAGAGCCACTGACACCAAGTAATAATTAAAATTTTGTAACACTGACACTGTGTTTTAGTAACAGCAGGACACTATGTAAGTTCTGTAAGATATGAAGCCGTCACTAGTATGCTAGGTTGCTGCTAGTAAGGTATTGACCTTCAGGCAGAAGGAGAGCCACTGACACCAAGTAATAATTAAAATTTGGTAACACTGACACTGTGTTTTAGTAAGAGCAGGAGACTATTTAGGTTCTGTAAGATATGAAGCCGCCACCAGTATGCTAGGTTGCTGCTATTGAGGTATTGGCCTTCAGGCGGAAGTAGAGCCACTAACAGCCAGTATTAATTCAAATTTGGTAACACTGACACTGTGTTTTAGTAAGAGCAGGACACTATGTAGGTTCTGGAAGATATGAAGCCGCCACCAGTATGCTAGGTTGCTGCTAGTAAGGTATTTGCCTTCAGGCAGAAGTAAAGCCACTGACACCGAGTATTAATTAAAATTTGGTAACACTGACACTGTATTTTAGTAAGAACAGGACACTATATAGGTTCTGAAAGATAGGAAGCCACCACCAGTATGCTAGGTTGCTGCTAGTAAGGTATTGGCCTTCAGGTGGAAGTAGAGCCACTAACACCCAGTATTAATTAAAATTTTGCAACACTGACACTGTGTTTTAGTAAGAGCAGGACACTAAGTAGGTTCTGTAAGATATGAAGCCGCCAAAAGTATGCTAGGTTGCTGCTAGTAAGGTATTGGCCTTCAGGCAGAAGTAGAGCCACTGACACCAAGTAATAATTAAAATTTTGTAACACTGACACTGTGTTTTAGTAAGAGCAGGACACTATGTAAGTTCTGTAAGATATGATGCCGTCACTAGTATGCTAGGTTGCTGCTAGTAAGGTATTGACCTTCAGGCAGAAGTAGAGACACTGACACCAAGTAATAGTTAAAATTTGGTAACACTGACACTGTGTTTTAGTAAGAACAGTACACTATGTAGGTTCTGTAAGATATGAAGCCGCCACCAGTATGCTAGGTTGCTGCTATTGAGGTATTGGCCTTCAGGCGGAAGTAGAGCCACTAACAGCCAGTATTAATTCAAATTTGGTAACACTGACACTGTGTTTTAGTAAGAGCAGGACACTATGTAGGTTCTGTAAGATATGAAGCCGCCACCAGTATGCTAGGTTGCTGCTAGTAAGGTATTTGCCTTCAGGCAGAAGTAAAGCCACTGACACCGAGTATTAATTAAAATTTGGTAACACTGACACTGTATTTTAGTAAGAACAGGACACTATATAGGTTCTGAAAGATAGGAAGCCACCACCAGTATGCTAGGTTGCTGCTAGTAAGGTATTGGCCTTCAGGTGGAAGTAGAGCCACTAACACCCAGTATTAATTAAAATTTTGCAACACTGACACTGTGTTTTAGTAAGAGCAGGACACTAAGTAGGTTCTGTAAGATATGAAGCCGCCAAAAGTATGCTAGGTTGCTGCTAGTAAGGTATTGGCCTTCAGGCAGAAGTAGAGCCACTGACACCAAGTAATAATTAAAATTTTGTAACACTGACACTGTGTTTTAGTAAGAGCAGGACACTATGTAAGTTCTGTAAGATATGATGCCGTCACTAGTATGCTAGGTTGCTGCTAGTAAGGTATTGACCTTCAGGCAGAAGTAGAGACACTGACACCAAGTAATAGTTAAAATTTGGTAACACTGACACTGTGTTTTAGTAAGAACAGTACACTATGTAGGTTCTGTAAGATATGAAGCCGCCACCAGTATGCTAGGTTGCTGCTATTGAGGTATTGGCCTTCAGGCGGAAGTAGAGCCACTAACAGCCAGTATTAATTCAAATTTGGTAACACTGACACTGTGTTTTAGTAAGAGCAGGACACTATGTAGGTTCTGTAAGATATGAAGCCGCCACCAGTATGCTAGGTTGCTGCTAGTAAGGTATTTGCCTTCAGGCAGAAGTAAAGCCACTGACACCGAGTATTAATTAAAATTTGGTAACACTGACACTGTATTTTAGTAAGAACAGGACACTATATAGGTTCTGAAAGATAGGAAGCCACCACCAGTATGCTAGGTTGCTGCTAGTAAGGTATTGGCCTTCAGGTGGAAGTAGAGCCACTAACACCCAGTATTAATTAAAATTTTGCAACACTGACACTGTGTTTTAGTAAGAGCAGGACACTAAGTAGGTTCTGTAAGATATGAAGCCGCCAAAAGTATGCTAGGTTGCTGCTAGTAAGGTATTGGCCTTCAGGCAGAAGTAGAGCCACTGACACCAAGTAATAATTAAAATTTTGTAACACTGACACTGTGTTTTAGTAAGAGCAGGACACTATGTAAGTTCTGTAAGATATGAAGCTGTCACTAGTATGCTAGTTTGCTGCTAGTAAGGTATTGACCTTCAGGCAGAAGTAGATCCACTGACACCAAGTAATAATTAAAATTTGGTAACACTGACACCGTATTTTATTAAGAGCAGGACACTATGTAGTTTCTATAAGATATGAAGCCGTCACTAGTATGCTAGGTTGCTGCTAGTAAGGTATTGACCTTCAGGCAGAAGTAGAGACACTGACACCAAGAAATAGTTAAAATTTGCTAACACTGAAACTGTGTTTTAGTAAGAGCAGGACACTATGTAGGTTCTGTAAGATATGAAGCTGCCAAAAGTATGCTAGGTTGCTGCTAGTAAGGTATTGGCCTTCAGGCAGAAGTAAAGCCACTGACACCCAGTATTAATTAAAATTTGGTAACACTGACACTGTGTTTTAGTAAGAGCAGGACACTATTTAGGTTCTGTAAGATATGAAGCCGCCACCAGTATGCTAGGTTGCTGCTAGAAAGGTATTGGCCTTCAGGCAGAAGTAAAGCCACTGACACCGAGTATTAATTAAAATTTGGTAACACTGACACTGTGTTTTAGTAAGAACAGTACACTATGTAGGTTCTGTAAGATATGAAGCCGCCACCAGTATGCTAGGTTGCTGCTAGTAAGGTATTGGCCTTCAGGTGGAAGTAGAGCCACTAACACCCAGTATTAATTAAAATTTTGCAATACTGACACTGTGTTTTAGTAAGAGCAGGACACTATGTAGGTTCTGTAAGATATGAAGCAGCCAAAAGTATGCTAGGTTGCTGCTAGTAAGGTATTGGCCTTCAGGCAGAAGTAGAGCCACTGACACCAAGTAATAATTAAAATTTTGTAACACTGACACTGTGTTTTAGTAAGAGCAGGACACTATGTAAGTTCTGTAAGATATGAAGCTGTCACTAGTATGCTAGTTTGCTGCTAGTAAGGTATTGACCTTCAGGCAGAAGTAGATCCACTGACACCAAGTAATAATTAAAATTTGGTAACACAGACACCGTATTTTATTAAGAGCAGGACACTATGTAGTTTCTATAAGATATGAAGCCGTCACTAGTATGCTAGGTTGCTGCCAGTAAGGTATTGACTTTCAGGCAGAAGTAGAGACACTGACACCAAGAAATAGTTAAAATTTGCTAACACTGAAACTGTGTTTTAGTAAGAGCAGGACACTATGTAGGTTCTGTAAGATATGAAGCTGCCAAAAGTATGCTAGGTTGCTGCTAGTAAGGTATTGGCCTTCAGGCGGAAGTAGAGCCACTAACAGCCAGTATTAATTCAAATTTGGTAACACTGACACTGTGTTTTAGTAAGAGCAGGACACTATGTAGGTTCTGTAAGATATGATGCCGCCAAAAGTATGCTAGGTTGCTGCTAGTAAGGTATTGGCCTTCAGGCAGAAGTAGAGCCACTGACAGCGGGTATTAATTAAAATTTTGGAACACTGACACTGTGTTTTAGTAAGAGCAGGACACTTTGTAGGTTCTGTAAGATATGAAGCCGCCACCAGTATGCTAGGTTGCTGCTAGTAAGGTATTTGCCTTCAGGCAGAAGTAAAGCCACTGACACCGAGTATTTATTAAAATTTGGTAACACTGACACTGTATTTTAGTAAGAACAGGATACTATGTAGGTTCTGTAAGATAAGAAGCCACCACCAGTATGCTAGGTTGCTGCTAGTAAGGTATTGGCCTTCAGGTGGAAGTAGAGCCACTAACACCCAGTATTAATTAAAATTTTGCAACACTGACACTGTGTTTTAGTAAGAGCAGGACACTATGTAAGTTCTGTAAGATATGAAGCTGTCACTAGTATGCTAGGTTGCTGCTAGTAAGGTATTGACCTTCAGGCAGAAGTAGAGCCACTGACACCAAGTAATAATTAAAATTTTGTGACACTGTGTTTTTGTAAGAGCAGGACACTATGTAAGTTCTGTAAGATAAGAAGCCGTCACTAGTATGCTAGGTTGCTGCTAGTAAGGTATTGACCTTCAGGCAGAAGTAGAGACACTGACACCAAGTAATAGTTAAAATTTGGTAACACTGAAACTGTGTTTTAGTAAGAGCAGGACACTATGTAGGTTCTGTAAGATATGAAGCTGCCAAAAGTATGCTAGGTTGCTGCTAGTAAGGTATTGGCCTTCGGGCAGAAGTAAAGCCACTGACACCCTGTTACGGGGGGCTGTCTGATAATAACTGAAAGGAGTATCAGACAGTCAGGGTCCACCGTGGAAAGACTTTGCTGCAGACTATGGCAGAGTGCAATACCTCTGTTAACTCACAGAAGGATATAATAAGTAAGTAAAGCAATTCCTCCCTTACTTGGAGGGTGTGTGGAATGATCTCTGTTAATAATCACAGAGACAAAGGCAATGTGTGCGAAATGGCACCTACCTAGGTCCGCTCTTCTAGTGGTGCAAAAGAGACGAACAGCAGCGTAAGCCGCACAAAGCTCCTACCTGCGCTCGCTCCACTAGTGTGCGAGGACACGAACCCCTAGATATGGCACCTGCCTAGGTCCGCTCTTCTAGTGGTGCAAAAGAGACGAACAGCAGCGTAAGCCGCACAAAGCTCCTACCTCTGTTCGCTCCCCTAGTGTGCGAGGATACGAACAACTGCCAGACGCAGTATAAGGAACGTTACCCTAGCGGCAACGTCCACCTACGAGTAGAATCACAAGGCCCAGCCAGACCATGTGCCTCAGGCACCTGCCTATGTCCGCTCCCCTAAGAGGTAAGGATACGGACAGCAGCCGAAGCTGTAAGGTATAAGAACGCTACCCTGCCAGTAGCGCTCACCTAGCATAGACAGAGGAATCCCTAGAGGAACGCGCACAGAGCGTCTACTCATATGCATGAACCAAGAGGACTGAGCACCATGCGGCGTGTGTCAGGGTCTTATATAGACTCTGTGCCTCATCCAAGATGGAGGATACCAGAGCCAATCCGCTGCCAGAACGACAGGAGTGACGTCATGCTGGCCTATCACCGAGCAAGACGTCACAAGCACATGACCAGCGACCAATAGGCATAGAAGGTGTCAGAGACATGTGACCTCGTGTCAGCGATGATGTCACCCGCACATGTGCAATGGCTCCAAGATTGGACTTAGTCTCCGGCGCTCGCACATGTGCAGTAGCAAGAAATCTGGACTTAGTCTCCAGCGCTCGCACATGTGCAGTAGCAAGAAATCTGGACTTAGTCTCCAGCGCTCGCACATGTGCAGTAGCAAGAAATCTGGACTTAGTCTCCAGCGCTCGCACATGTGCAGTAGCAAGAAATCTGGACATAGTCTCCAGTGCTCGCAGCAACCGTAACACACCCAGTATTAATTAAAATTTGGTAACACTGACACTGTATATTAGTAAGAACAGGACACTATGTAGGTTCTGTAAGATAAGAAGCCACCACCAGTATGCTAGGTTGCTGCTAGTAAGGTATTGGCCTTCAGGTGGAAGTAGAGCCACTAACACCCAGTATTAATTTAAATTTTGCAACACTGACACTGTGTTTTAGTAAGAGCAGGACACTATGTAGGTTCTGTAAGATATGAAGCCGCCAAAAGTATGCTAGGTTGCTGCTAGTAAGGTATTGGCCTTCAGGCAGAAGTAGAGCCACTGACACCACGTAATAATTAAAATTTTGTAACACTGACACTGTGTTTTAGTAAGAGCAGGACACTATGTAAGTTCTGTAAGATATGAAGCCGTCACTAGTATGTTAGGTTGCTGATAGAAAGGTATTGACCTTCAGGCAGAAGTAGATCCACTGACACCAAGTAATAATTAAAATTTGGTAACACTGACACCGTATTTTATTAAGAGCAGGACACTATGTAGGTTCTGTAAGATATGAAGCCGTCACTAGTATGCTTGGTTGCTGCTAGTTAGGTTTTTGACCTTCAGGCAGAAGTAGAGACACTGACACCAAGTAATAGTTAAAATTTGGTAACACTGACACTGTGTTTTAGTAAGAGCAGGACACTATGTAGGTTCTGTAAGATATGAAGCCGCCACCAGTATGCTAGGTTGCTGCTAGTAAGGTATTGGCCTTCAGGCAGAAGTAAAGCCACTGACACCGAGTATTAATTAAAATTTGGTAACACTGACACTGTGTTTTAGTAAGAACAGTACACTATGTAGGTTCTGTAAGATATGAAGCCGCCACCAGTATGCTAGGTTGCTGCTATTAAGGTATTGGCCTTCAGGCGGAAGTAGAGCCACTAACAGCCAGTATTAATTCAAATTTGGTAACACTGACACTGTGTTTTAGTAAGAGCAGGACACTATGTAGGTTCTGTAAGATATGAAGCCGCCAAAAGTATGCTAGGTTGCTGCTAGTAAGGTAGTGGCCTTCAGGCAGAAGTAGAGCCACTGACACCGGGTATTAATTAAAATTTAGAACACTGACACTGTGTGTTAGTTGCAGCAGGCCACTATCTAAGTTCTGTAAGATATGAAGCAGCCACCAGGATGCTATATATTATGCTATTTGGTTTCAGGGAGAACTACAGGCTGTGACAGATTTTTTTTTTTTTTTTTTAAACTTACACTATTTTTTTTAGCAGTAGGGTACTATGGAGTTTATGTACGCTATGAAGCCAACACAAGGACGCAACTGAGCTGGTATGAATTGAGATGGTGGCTGACAGGCACTACACTACACCTGAACCCGTTGTTTTGTCAATTTTCGGACCTTTTTTAGGAAATTGTAATACGTATTCCTAGTAGAACACACACAAGGGATATAGCTGTGCAGAGATTGTTGATTATTAGCAGCAGATGTCAGGACAGCTTTAAATCTCTCCCTGCCTGTGAAAAAGCTCTCCCTATATCACACACTGCAATAACAGACCGTATGCAGCACTAATAAGAGAATTATTTTTTTTTGCCGGTTTAAAACAGGAACAGATCTCACTGAAAAAAGCAATGCACTACCACTGATACTATAGCTAGTTCTGCGATTTCTTCACCTGCTAGTACCTAATGCACACTATCTTCAGCCCTTAGGCCTAAAACACACTTCCGCAAAAAAAGTCCGTATGACACGGTCCATTTTTCGGGTCCATGTTCCGTTTTTTTTGGCGTTTCTCCGGTACATATGGCATCCGTGTGATGGTGTATGCGAGCCGTGTGTGCGTGTGGAATGTCCGTATTGACATAAAATACGTACGTGTGCAGTCCGTGTGCCATCCGTTTTTTAAGATCCGTATTCTTACCCAATTAGCGTTGTTAATCATTCATCATGAGATCCTGTTGTTGTTGTTTGCTTTCAAATGACCTGATAGATTGGAAACAAGTGTTTCAGATTTTGTGATGAAAAACGCACACGGACGATACGTGCTGAACACGGACATACTCCGTGTGCGGTCCGTGCAGGCACGGACCCATAGACTAAAGCGGGTCCGTGCCTGCGTGCTGCCGGCAAAAAACAGACATGTCATCCATGTAGAAAAGCGCACACACGTATTTACGGCACGGACACACGTTCCGTGTGATTTTACTTGCGTGTGCCATCTACCATTGATTAGCATGGGTCTCCGTGTGTACGTGTCTCCGGTACGTGCAAATACGTACCGCACACGTACAAAAAAAACGGATGTGTGTTGCGGGTCTTAAAAGGACTATTTTGGATTTAGCAGCAGGAACGCTATATCAAACAATGCACTGCACTGTCCCTATACCTGGTTCTACGATTTACACAGCCATATAGCAGCTTATGCAAAATATCTTCAGCCATTAGAAGGACTATTATTAGTTGGCTGTAGAAACGCTCTCCCGCTCTATCTACACTGCCAGCTCAGGAATTAATGCGTGCACAAAATGGCAGCAGCCTTATATAGCCCCTATGACGCTGTGCGTCCAAGCCAATCACAGTAACACCACAACAAAGATGGCTGCGGTGCTACTGTGAGGGCAAGCAACGTCAGATGTGTTAATTGGCTGGAAAAAGGCGCCAGGAAGTAAAAAATGAAAATGAAAGTATCGAAGTGAATACCATATTAGCCGTCGGATAGCGAATACCTCGAATACCCGATTATCTGTCGGATACCGAATAGTGGCGAATACATTCGCTCATCCCTATTTATTACCCTGTGATTAACATTACAGGACTTGAAACTCATGTTCAAGCCAGTCCGACACACCCCCCCTTCTGTGATTGACACCTCATAGTCAATGCACAATCTCTATTGAGAGCCTAATGTGGGCATGTGTTCCTGAATTTAAATTGTTTGATTGTTTCCGAACGGCTCAGACAATAATCTAAGTGATACACCATTGGATTCAGAAGTTCCTTACTTACATAATGTTGTTGTGAGATGAGGTAGCAAAAACCTACTGACAGATTCCCTTTAAAGGTTTTTTTCATGTTGTTTAAAATTCTGCCCACATCCACTAATACTACTGAAATAATTAAAATGTGTCCTCATCAATATAATTCTACACATCAGCATCCAATATACTAGCCTCAGAGATGCCATTGAGATTAGTGATCTGGCAGGCTTCTTGAGTTGCTGTACAGAAAAGGTTTTCTACTCTATAAGCTTAAAGGGAACCTGTCAGGTGCAATATTCACCTAGAACCACGAGCAGTTCTGGGTGTATAGTGCTAATCTCTTCCTAACCGTCCCTGTATAAACTAGCATAAATAAAGAGATCTTTAGAAAAAGTATTTCTAAAGATCTGTTATCGTATGCTAATGAGCGAGGTCAGTAGCCCCAAGGGTGTTGCTTCCCTTGCTAGTCACCCCCATTAGCATGTTAGTACGTCCCTGTGGGTGTGCTAACATGCTAATGAATGTGCAGCATCAGAGGAGAACTCACTCACCACTCCGCTACCATCGCCGCTTGATGCTGAATTTCAGCTCAGTGCGCATGACCTCGAAGTTTGGGTCATGTGCACTATGAAGCTGGGTGACTTCAAACTGAAGTAGTGCACATGCCTGAACCTCCGGGGTTATGGACACTGAGCTGAAATCCAGCATCAGGCGGCAATGGCAGTTGAGAGGTGAATGAGATCTCCTCTGACGCTGCACATTCATTAGCATGTTAGCACACCCACAGGGGCGTAGTAGCATGTTAATAGGGGTGACTAGCAAGGGAAGCAATGCCCTTGGGGACTAGTCCCCTTGCTCATCAGCATACGATATAAGATCTTTAGAAATACTTTTTCAAAAGATCTCTTTAGCTATGCTAGTGTATACAGGGACGGTGATTCAGGGATTAGCAATATGCACTAAGAACTGCTCGTGGTTCTGGGTGCATATTGCATCTGACAGGTTTGCTTTTAATTTTATGAGAGAAAATCCCATGGTGCCATAGAGAGTAAAGGCCGCTTTACACGCTACGATATATCTAATGATATGTCGTCAAGGTCACATCATTAGTGACGCACATCCGACCTTGTTTGACATATCGTAGCGTGTAACACAAATGAGTGACTGTCAACTAGCAAAAATACTCACCTTATCGTTGCTCGTTGACACGTCGCTCATTTTAAAAAAATCGAACGTCCTTCTGTGCTCCTGTTGTTCATTGTTCCCGAGGTAGCACACGTCGCTCCGTGTGACACCCCGGGAATGATGAACTGCAGCTTACCTGTGTCCCCCCGGCAATGCGGAAGGAAGGAGGTGGGCGGGATGTTTATGTCCCGCTCATCTCCACCCCTCCGCTTCTATTGGCCGGCCACTGTGTGACGTCGCTGTGACACCGAACGTCCCTCCCCCTTCAGGAAGAGGATGTTCGCCGCCCACAGCGAGGTCGTTTGGAAGGTAAGTACGTGTGACGGGGGATTATGACTTTGTGTGACACACGCAACAAATTGCCCGTGCCGCAGAAACGATGGGGGTGGGTGCGATCGCAAACACGATCGCACGACATATCGACAGGTGTAAAGCTGGCTTAACAATCAATAAAGCCATTTAGCCTGTCACATGGTGGTTCTGCTTTGTGTGAAATGCTGAATTCTGGGCACAGTAAGCTGAAGCTCAGGCTTCTGCAAGAAGATTATTTGGGTTTTCCAGAATCAACAAAAATTTGGCCAAACACAGGAAATTGCAAAAAACAACAACTGTTACTTAATGAACCCAGCG
Organism: Anomaloglossus baeobatrachus; assembly: GCF_048569485.1. Taxonomy (NCBI): domain Eukaryota; kingdom Metazoa; phylum Chordata; class Amphibia; order Anura; family Aromobatidae; genus Anomaloglossus; species Anomaloglossus baeobatrachus. Next base: position 804,202,148 of record NC_134353.1, on the reverse strand, counting down.
TTTCAGTTCCAGTTTACCTTGCTGGTCTCTATCTACTTCACTCAATGTGATCACTGGTCTTGTGCATTATCCTTAGCATCACCGCTGTGGCTGCAGCAATTATGTAAGTAGACTGCAAATGACTGCAGCAGAGAAGCACAGCAGGCAGCACAGCAGCACTACCGTAAGGACATTAGGCCTTTCTATTTTTGGCATTTACTGCCCTATTTTTGTAATCCTTAAAACCACTAGAATGAAGCCCCATGTAGGAAACTGGACAATCATGAGCTTTTTCTTTTCTTTTAGGCTGAGGCTTTACTTACTGTTCAGTGCACGTGTAACATGGTTCCAGATTTTCTCTGTTTAAAATTGTTCTTAACAATCACAATGGCTTTTCGCTGTATCATTAAGTAGTTACAAAGGACTTGCTTATTGTAGGTGGCCACAGCTTAAAGTGGTTGTCCACTGCTTGGACAACACTTTCTCATTCCCCATGTGTGCCCCCATAAATATCCAAAAGCCTAAACTCTCTTCCGGTCACGTGAGTCCAAGCAACACGAGTTCCGACACCACTGAAGCTGTGCTGGCACTGGAGGTGAGCATAGATTTGTGTTTCTTCAGATATTTTGTCATACCATGCCTGATGAAGGGACCTTAGATGTCTCGAAAGCTTGCTTTGTAACATCACTTTATTTTATTTTAGTTAGCCATTAAAAGGTATCACAAGATTATAATTTTGTTCTTCTCACTGAGAACATTCAATAATTTTTCAACTGGCTAACACGTTATCAAAACCTTTTCACTTGTAACTATGAAGTTAGATGCACTGAATTATTTTATCTTGCAAGAAACATTCAGTTTGACACATACAGTTAGAACTGTCACTACTGTCTCCTCTTGGAACATCCATTTTTTTCTAAAAATGGATTTCGCTTTCCATTTGATATGTGACAAAATACTTTTAAGATAATCAACCTGGCCTAGACATTGACTTCTCTAGTCAGCCTCAATATTTTTTTACCTATTTTATTTTTACTTTATATTAGAGTTTTTGATTAATTAACCCCTTCAGCCCCGGGCACTTTCCGTTTTTGCGTTTTTGTTTTTTGCTCCCCTTCTTCCGAGAGGCGTAACTTTTTTATTTTTCCATCAATCTTGCCATATGAGGGCTTGTTTTTTGCGGGACAAGTTGTACTTTTAAATGAAACCATAAGTTTTACCATATAGTGTACTGGAAAACAGCAAAAAAATTCCAAGTGCGGAAAAATTGCAAAAAAAGTGTGATCGTACAATAGTTTTTGGGATATTTTATTCACTGTGTTCACTATATGGTAAAACTGAGGTATCTATTTGATGCCTCAGGTCGGTGCGAGTTTGTAGACACCAAACATGTATAGGTTTACTTGTATCTAAGGGGTTAAAAAAATTCACAAGCTTGTCCAAAAAACGTGGCGCACGTTTTGCGCCATTTTCCAAAACCCGTAGCGTTCTCATTTTTCAGGATCTGAGGCTCAGTGATGGCTTATTTTTTGCGTCTCGACCTGAAATTTTTAACGGTACCATTTCTGCGCAGATGCTACGTTTTGATCGCCTGTTATTGCATTTTGCGCAAAATTTGCGGCGACCAAAAAACGTAATTTTGGCGTTTGGAATTTTTTTGCCGCTACGCCATTTACTGATCAGATTCATTGATTTTATATTTTGATAGATCGGGCATTTCTGAACGTGGCGATACCAAATATGTGTGTATTTTTTATTTTTTTTAACCCTTTAATTTTCAATGGGGTGAAAGGGGGGTGATTTGAACTTTTAGATTTTTTTTATTTTTTTTAAATTTTTTAAAACTTTTTTTTTACTTTTTTATTTTACTAGTCCCCCTAGGGGGCTATAGCAATCAGATCGCTTTGCACTATCTGCAGATCTCAGCTACAGAGCTGAGAACTGCAGATTTGCTGCTTCACTTTCAATGCCGGCTGTATTCCGGCATTGAGAGGAAGTGAGTCATGTTAGCTACAGGCGTCATCACATGACCCTGTGCTACCATGGCAACCGCCGAAAGTCACGTGATCATGTCACGTGACTTCCGGTGGGGGCGGGGTAAGTGACTGTCATGGCGGCGCCCTTATACATATCGCTGCCAAGATTTAAGGGGTTAATGGCCGTGGGTGGAAGCGATTCCACCCGCGGCTAGCAGGCACACATGTCAGCTGTTGATAACAGCTGATATGTGCGCGGATCACCGCCGCCTGCCGGCGGCAGGGGGCGGGGCTTACCGGCACACGATCCATGACGTACCCAGTAAGTCATGGGTCGTTAAGGGGTTAATTTAATGAATCCTCAGTTCAAACTTGTAATATAAATGATATGGACACTCTTAGGCCACGTGCACACTGAGTATTTGGAGAATTTTTTACTTCAGTATTTGTAACTCCAAACCAGGAGTGAGTAAAAAGTAGTGTACGTTTTTCTATTATACTTTTCCTCTGATTGCTCCATTCTTGGTTTTGGCTTACAAATACTGAAGTAAAAATCTCACCAAATACTCAATGTGTGCCTTTAAAGGTAACCCTTAGAGATGAGTGAACCTGAGTTTCTTTGTTCAGACTTTACTAAAAAAAGCCAGAGTTTGGATGCGGTGCTCGGGTGCTTTACATATGCAAACCACTCATGCGAGCATCACTGTGAGCGGGCACTCTCGTTGCTCAGCCCAGTGCGAGCTGCTTGCGGTGTTTGAATGACGCTCACTGGACGTAACAATAGTATGATCGGATGTTGTGTGCACCAAACAAAAAAAAAATTAGAAACCCCCCTCCTTACCCACTCCCAGAAGTGATCTGTTTATAGCTGGCAGCATGTGGCACGAGACCCAAACTGCCCAATTACCGATTTCCATTGGGGTTCAGGTTAAGTCCGGGTCCCAAACCAAACTTTATCTAAAGTCTGGCTGAACCCACCAAATAGAAATTTCATGGCTTCACTCATCTCTGATCATTAGACCCCCATACACATTCGATGACTTGCAGTTCCCAGGTTTAGAAAAGGTTAATGCATCCCATACATTTGGGAGTCTTAAGACCATCTTTAGTTATGGTGCTAAGAAGGGTGATCAGAAAGACAGTATGAAGTGTATGACAGTTGTTAGCCTCATCATGGGTTTAGATCCACAGTGACCAGAAATCTCAATGAAAGACAGAAATGCCTGTAGTCACCATATTTACTCATATGAATCAGGTTATCACAGTAGAGCAGATATTACATGTTAGTGAAAGTAGTTTATTAAGAATTCATTGCTGGGTAGAAGAAACCTGACCTATAATATTGTAGTCTTTTTTTCAGCCAGAGAAAGACAGATCTGAGCAATCTCTTAGTACTTACAGAAGGCTCAATTGTCGAGATCAGGATAACAGGCCATTTGTCCTCTGAAAGTAATGGTGTCTTTCCCTTTAGCATCATCTGGAAATTCCACAATTTACAAATGATTTCTTCTCTTTCGATTCCCTGAATCATCAGTCTTATTTTACAGAATGTTTATGGTGCATTTTTCTTCCCTTAAGAGAGATTGCCGTCTGTGCTGTATCTTGGCATTATCAACTTTTCTTTCTGCATCTGTGAGATTGCTTTCTTGCTTCTGAACAAATCTCTCAATTGCCAGGGAGTAAATTTAATGTGTCCTCAACCATCAGATATTATCAGTTGTTTACCACTGTTCACTGTAATTAAGAAAATGATATGTCACTTGGCTTAACACATCATCAGAAATCACTAGAATTGTGTATTTTGATCTACTGGAAATTGCTAGTTATCTTGAAAAAATAATATAAGATTATGACTTCCTTGCACCAAACTCCCAATGATTTTAAAAAGAGTAAAAAATATAGGAGAATATATAAGAAAATTCTGAAAACAATGGAATCACACTAATAAAACTTTTGCACCTGAATGCATCAACATTCAATATACCATAGTTTTTTTTATAAAAAAAAATTACAACACTAACAACAATTTGGTGTTCTACCCAAAGGCATTTTGCTAGAAAAACTGTTTTTACAGTTCATACCCAATTACTATGGGTTGAGGACCTTCATCAATAATATACTGTCATAGAGAAAAATTGCACAATCCATAAGACACCTCTGGATAAAACCCCCACATTGAACATATGGGATTAATTATAACTACTGAAGTAAGAAACTATTTAAAACAAGAGAGAGGGAGAGTTGACACTTCCATTTTCATTGAAGCAAAGGAATGTTCAAAAAAGAGACAGCAAGACTGAGATTCATTTACGCAGAGGAGGAGAACTGCAATCCCAGGCATAAGCTTCCTCTCATCAAAGCCTCATTGGTATACACTCTGTCTCTGGTGTCCATATATGAATATTGGGATTTTGCATCTATTAAATATTTATGGGAGACAGATTTTCGGCGTTGTAGAAAAGAGACAAACAGAACGTATTCATTTATGTCCCCTTAAGGTCAGCAGAACCCCTTCAACTTAGTATTAGCTAAATACTGTAGACCATGCCATGTTTTATCTCTATTAAAAGATTAAATCATAATAACATATGGGATCATAACATCTCTACCTTGGAACTCCAGGGACAAAGACATCCTGTAAGTTGGGGATCCCACAAAAAGCTCCCACATGAACTCATCAAAGAGAGGTATATAGGCCTTACTTTGATCTATTAAACAGCAGAAATTGGGTTTGGGACTTTGTCAGGCCTTGGAAGGTAAGCTCTGAAGTCATTGCAGTGACATCAGGTCTAGATATTTTCTTTTGCTTATCCCTTATATGTTATGTAACTGAATATAGAGTACTGTTTTGTCCATTTTGTAACGTTTTGCATTTTTTACAAATACTTAACAGATTAAACATATAAAATGTAATAGTTTTGTTCCACTTGCTCTATTAACCGCATCCACAAAGTCATACACAACTAGTAACGGGTGTCCAATCTGCCTGTAAAACCATCGGTAGTGGCAAATAATAGTAAATCCTTTTGTTATTGTGGAGTCGGCAGTGACTTTATCGAGGTATATATATATGTGTATATACACTGTGTTCCAAATTATTATGCAAAAAGAGTTTTGGAGTGATAAGGTTAGAAATTTTTTGTTTGTCATTTAAACTCATTGATGGTGATGTGAGTCAGGGCTCTTTATATCACTGAAAGCAATTGCAGATACCTGTGAAAATTAGTTTGGCAGGTGTGTCCAAATAAAGGCAAGACTACTTAAGAAGGCTGTTCCACATTATTAAGCAGCCTACGTTTTTTGCCAAAATGGGAAAGAAAAAGGATGTGTCGGCTGCTGAGAAGCAACAAATTGTGGAGTTTTTAGGTCAAGGCATGACTACAATCAACATTGCCAAGACACTTCATCGTGATCATTGCACAATCAAGAAGTATGTAGCTGATTCACAGCACACACGTGTGCGTGCTGATAAGGAAAAATTGAGGACTCTTTCCAACAGGCAATTGCATCAGGTTAGAAGAGCAGCAGTTAAAATGCCTTGTCATAGCAGCAGACAAGTTTTTGAAGCTGCTGGTGCCTCCAACGTTGCCCGAACAACCAGATGCAGGGTCCTTCAGAGGTTTGCAGCTGTGCGTAAGCCATCCTGTCGACCACATCTATCCACTGTACACAAGCAGAAACGGCTCCAGTGGGCCAAACAATACATGAAGACTGACTTCCAAACTGTTTTGTTCACCGATGAGTGTTGTGCAACACTCGATGGTCCAGATGGATGGAGTGGAGGATGGCTGGTTGATGGACACCCCATGAAAACACGGCTAAGGCACCAACAAAGAGGAGGTGGAGTAATGTTTTGGGCTGGAATCATGGGGAGAGAGATTGTCGGCTCCTTTAGGATCCCTGAAGGGGTAAAGCTGAACTCCATAATCTATGTGGAGTTTCTAAAACAGCACTTCCTGCCATGGTTCAGGAGGAAGAACCGTGCATTCCTCCGCAGCAAGATCATTTTCATGCATGATAATGCACCGTCTCATGCTGCAAATAACACATCTACATCTCGGGCTGCTATGGGCATAAAAGAGGACAAATTTATGGTGTGGCAACCATCTTCCCCTGACCTCAACCCCATTGAGAACCTCTGGAGCATCATCAAAAGGAGTGTCTATGATGGCGGGAGGCAGTTCACATCTAAGCAAAAGCTCTGGGAGGGTATTCTGTCCACATGCAAAACAATTGAAGCACAGACCATCCAAAAACTGACAAATTCAATGGACGAGAGAGTTCAGAAGCTTCTTTCGAACAAGGGGTCCTATGTGCAAATGTAACATTACCTAGAATTACGTTTTGACTTGAAAACTGTTTGATTTCATTTTGTAATAAGCTGATAATGCTTATAATTTCACAATTGACCATTTTCTTTTTCAAAATAAAAATAAAAAGGTTGAAAACTCTGCTGTGCATAATAATTTGGAACATGCATTTTGAATGCATTTTGAGTGTTTATTATTTTTAAAAATATACTGTTATCATAGGCAGTTTGATCAAAAACATTTCAATTATACTCGAATAGTAGATGACTGGAAAATAACAAAATAACAATGACTGCAATTCATAAAGTTAATTTAGGAAAATATGAAAAAATATTTTTTGCATAATAATTTGGAACACAGTGTGTATATATATATATATATATATATATATATATATATACAGTACAGACCAAAAGTTTGGACACACCTCTTCATTCAAAGAGTTTTCTTTATTTTCATGACTCTAAAAATTGTAGATTCACATTGAAGGCATCAAAACTTTGAATTAAAACATGTGGAATGAAATACTTAAAAAAGTGTGAAACAACTGAAAATATGTCTTATATTCTAGGTTCTTCACCTTTTGCTTTGATTACTACTTTGCACACTCTTGGCATTCTCTTGATGAGCTTCAAGAGGTAGTCACCGGAAATGGTTTTCCAACAGTCTTGAAGGAGTTCCCAGAGATGCTTAGCACTTGTTGGCCCTTTTGCCTTCACTCTGCGGTCCAGCTCACCCCAAACCATTTCGATTGGGTTCCGGTCTGGTGACTGTGGAGGCCAGGTCATCTGGCCTAACACCCCATCACTCTCCTTCTTAGTCAAATGGCCCTTACACATCCTTGAGGTGTGTTTGGGGTCAATGTCCTGTTGAAAAAGAAATTATGGTCCAACTAAACGCAAACCGGATGGAATAGCATGCCGCTACAAGATGCTGTGGTAGGCATGCTGGTTCAGTATGCCTTCAATTTTGAATAAATCCCCAACAGTGTCAGCAGCAAAGCACCCCCACACCATCACACCTCCTGCTCCATGCTTCATGGTGGGAATCAGGCATGTAGAGTCCATCCGTTCACCTTTTCTACAAAGACACAGTGGTTGGATCCAAAGATCTCAAATTTGGACTCATCAAACCAAAGCACAGATTTCCACTGGTCTAATGTCCATTCCTTGTGTTCTTTAGCCCAAACAAGTCTCTTCTGCTTGTTGTCTGTCCTTAGCAGTGATTTCCTAGCAGCTATTTTACCATGAATGCCTGCTGCACAAAGTCTCCTCTTAATAGTGCTCGGATCCGGACCTTCTGTGGGTGGCTCGACGGTCTCCGGACCTGGAGGTCTCGCGGTCACTTCGATCAAAAAGGGGGTTATAGTGGTGGATATAGGACATATATGTACGGGCTGAGCCGTATTAAGTTCGTGACGCGACCCACGGTGTGTGGTGAGATTGGACACCACCGCTGCAGTTACGGGGGCGCCCGGGGGAGATGTTGTGCAGCAAGTTGTTAACTCCTCCATGGGCATGGATGGTGGCCCCGGGACCCATTGGGCTTTTGGTGCAGGGAGATGGGCGACCGCAGGGTGCTGGTGTACTCACTATTGAAGGAAACACACGAGACTCTGGTAAACCAAGGTGATGGTGGTCGGTGCCTGCAGCCGGCTGCGTTCTGGTTCCCCCACCCGTCTGGTGGTTTCTGTCTTTCTCCTGCACCTTCTTTGGAATGGTGGTGTTGTGTCTCATGAATGGGAACAACCTGTTGTATATAATTCTTGCATTGCATATTTTTCCTCCTATCAGGAAATTCCTTTATTGTTACTAGGTAGATTAGACTGTATGAAGTTTGTCCCTATGTACCTCCCTTAGTTGGCTTCTGTATAGAAAGCTCCTCCCTTCTCCTTCAGTTTAGTCTAGAGGAACCATTGCTGAAGAGACATGTCTAAAACCCTATACAGATTATTCCTTTTCACCTGCCTTTACTTTGTACTTAATACAAGATTCTAGAAGAAAACTACAGCGTTTCTCCTTGTCTTCCTACAAGTCATCGTTGGGCTGAGTTGAACTATCTGTGGAAGCCAGTAGAGTGAGTAAAATCATACAATTATCTAAGGGACTGATAATTAGAGCGGTTGGATTCATTGCTACCAGGAAGAGACAGAATAGTGAAAAGGACTAGCTGTGACCAGGATTAGTATTCCTATATCAGTAAAGAACCTGTTTCCAGGAGTGCTATACTGCATACAATCCAGAGAAAGGATTACCCCAAGGGGCTGATAACAAGCCACAGCATAAAACCTATAGCAGCTTCAAAGTGCCCTGTAAAGTATTAACCTGTTATCAGAACTGTGTGCAGCTATAAATCTGGAATCTCCCATAAGCTAATTGTAAATTGCAGCCAGAGACTCTGCAAATACATCCTGCAAAACACAGGCTGCTGTGCAGACCAGTGCAGAGCAGCATTCACCCTTCCTGATGGAGGCAAAGAGAGCTCTCTCACTACCTGCTTTAAAGCAACAAGAGGAAGACATGGACTCACACTTACATTACAGTGAAAGATCTAAGCAGTCGATCAAATCAACATGGAAGGTTAAAGAGAACCTAGAAACAGCCAGAAGTGAACTGTTTACCCAGACAGCATTATTGTGGCAAAGAGTGCAAAAACAAGTGACTGTTTTATCTGTGCCCAGTGCTCATGAGCTACCACCAGAGGGAGTCCTTGAACAACTGTACTCAGCATACCAGTCCTACAAAGAGATTTGTAAAAAATATTCCTCTACCCTGCTGAGATCAAATATGTCTCAGTCTCAAAAAGAACTACAGGACTTTCAACAGCTTAATGCTGAATGAGACCGCACCGTGCGCGACATTGTGAGCGAGACTGAAGCAAAAATGGCGCAAATGTCAGGAGCGGCATATTACAAATCCAGGTCCATTAAGAGCTCAAGGCACTCACTCAAATCAGGCTCATCAAGGTACTCAACCCTCAGCGAGGAGCTCATAAAGGCGCGCGTTGAAGCAGAAACAACAAAAGTACACGCCATCTTTGCCCAGAGAGAAGCAGAGATGAAAGCAGAATCTGCATGCAAGGAAGCAGAAATTAAAGCCCTACAGAAGGAATGTGAACATGTGGCGGCAATGGCAAGGCTAAAGGTCTTTGAGCAATCTCTGGGTGTGTAATACTACTGTATGTACTGAGGATTTCGATTGCGTTAGGGCAATGACAACCAGAGACGAGTTCTTGGTGCAAAAGACGTTTTACAATATGTAACTGCAAAATGTGCACAGAACAGAAAATACAAAATAATAAGTAACCGCAATATGTAAACAGAACAAAGATATACACAGTAATATGTAACTGCAAAATGTAAACAGAACAAAGATATACACTGTAATATGTAACTGCAAAATGCACACAGAACAGTATATACACAGTGGAACATAAACACAGTAAATACCTGCTGGTTTCAGAGCAAAAGGGAATTCCCGGGCTGCACACCGGACTCCCCCAGGGAGACCACCAAGAGCGAACCCCTATACAGGGGCTGTCCGGCAATCACCCCAGAAGGCCTAAATGCACAGCAGCCAGGACACAAAGGGCAGCAGATATAGTCCAGAAAATGTCCGTACGTGATGAGAGTCCTAGGGTGGATATGAATGGAAGGGACCAGGCAGAAATGCCGTCCAGAGACAGCAGACAGAGTCCGAGCACAGTTGGATGAGAGGTGAAGTCCAGAGCTGGTGTCAGGTGTTTCCACTGAATCCAAACAGCAAACAGGAGATGAGAGCAGCAGGGCAGGAGTACACAGGAAGCAATATACTCAGGCACTGGACTAAGCTTTAGGGGCGGCTTTTAAACAGATGGACAGGAAGTAGGGCAACAGAACAGAAAACTCCATGTTAACAAAGGGCAAGCTCTTTCAAAAGAAAACTGGAAAACCCGGAACTCTGACAGTACTCCCCCCCCAAGAAACGGCCTCAGGACGGATCAGGGCCCGGCTTGTCTGGGTACCGCCGATGAAACTGAGCAACCTTCCGGGGCGCTCGAATGTTACCCACAGGTTCCCAGGAATCGTCCTCGGGGGAGTACCCCTGCCAACGTACCAGATACTGGAGCCGATGCCGATGGAGACGGGAGTCAATAATGTCCTCAACCACGAACTGCTCCTCGCCGTCAACCATCACAGGCGGAGGAGGCACGATACGACCATGAAACGTATTAGGGGAAACGGGTTTGAGTAGAGAAACATGAAAGACCGGATGTACCTTTAAATGGTGCGGCAACCGCAGCCGACAGGCCACAGGGCTCACGATTCCGGTGATCTTAAACGGACCGATGAATTTCTGCCCCAGCTTCTGCGAAGGAACACCCAATCTCAGGTTTTTGGTGGATAACCACACCGAGTCCCCTACCTTATACATGGGTGCCTGTTTCCGGTGAGTGTCTGCCGACTTCTTGTAACGCTCCTGAGCCGAAGCCATAGTGTCCTTTAAAACTTCCAGATTCTGTCGTAGCTCCGTCAATCTGTCCTCCACGGCTGGCACCGAAACCGCCACCGGTGACCTAGGCAAAACACTCGGATGGTAACCCAAGTTAGCGAAAAAAGGAGTTACCTTAGTGGAGCTGCTCTGAGTGTTGTTATACGAGAACTCCGCCAAAGGAAGCAGCTTCAACCAATCGTCCTGCAGATGGCTGACATAACATCGTAGGTACTGCTCCAGGGTTTGATTAGTCCGTTCGGTTTGCCCATTTGTCTGAGGATGGTATGCAGAAGACAAACAGACATTAATCTGTAGTGCCGAACAAAACCCCTTCCAGAACTTAGACGTGAACTGCACGCCCCGGTCAGAGATGATCTCATCTGGTACCCCATGTAATCGGAATATATTCTGGATAACCAAATCCACTGTCTCTGCGGCTGAGGGAAGACTGATACACGGAATAAAGTGAGCAGCTTTTGTCAACCGATCCACCACCACTAAGATGGTATTGTGACCGCCTGAGACTGGCAACTCTACAATAAAATCCATTGAGATGGATCCCCAAGGGCGAGATGGAACGGGTAACGGTTGAAGGAGTCCCGTAGGGGCCACACGAGGGACCTTGCACCGGGCACAAACCACACATGAGTGGACATAGTCTTTCACATCCTTTAAACAGGTTGGCCACCAGAAAAAATGACTCAGAAATTCCTGCGTCTTCTGTACCCCCCTATTACCTGCCAACACGGAGTCATGGACCAACTTGAGAACCCGAAGTCTTACAGCCTCCGGGACATAAATACGTCGCTCTCTCAACCACACACCATTCCGAAGGACAAGAGTCACATCATTCGGGGGGGCAGCAAGGAATACGTCACCATCATAGGCCAGCTTGATGTCCTTCCACAAGTCCTGGTCCTGGATTACTCCAACGAAATTGGCATCTGATAACACGGTCTGAGACGGGGTTCCAGGCACGGAGTCCATGGCGTGGATTCGGGACAAGGCATCGGCTTTCCCATTACGTGAACCTGGACGGTATGTAACGATAAAATTGAACTGGTTAAGGAATAGGCTCCAACGGGCTTGCCGTGGAGACAGGCACCTGGCAGACTTAAGAAATTCCAGGTTACGATGATCTGTGAGTACTATCACTTGCTGCGCAGCTCCCTGTAAGTGGTGTCTCCATTCCTTAAAAGCTGCAATAATCGCCAACAATTCCTTGTCCGCAATGTCATAGTTCTTTTCTGCAGGGGACAACCGGCGAGAAAAGAAAGCACAAGGATGCAAGAGATTCTTGTCCCCAGTCCTTTGGGAAAGGATAGCCCCTAATGCATAATCAGAAGCGTCGACTTCCACAATAAAGGGGAGTGCGGGATTTGGGTGTATTAGTATTGGTGCTGAGGTAAAACAAACCTTGAGACGATTGAAAGCTTCCTGGGCCTGGGCAGACCACACAAACTTCTGTCCTTTCTTGGTTAACAGAGTGATAGGACGGACGATCTCTGAAAAGTTACGAATAAAGCGTCTGTAATAGTTAGCAAAACCGACAAAGCGTTGTACCTCCTTGATGTTCCCCGGTTCCGGCCAGTCTAGGATTGCTTGTATCTTGCCAGACTCCATGTTCAGTAGAGTTGAGCGCGGTTCGTGGTTCGTGGTTCTCCAGTTCGCGGCTCGAGTGATTTTGGGGCATGTTCTAGATCGAACTAGAACTCGAGCTTTTTGCAAAAGCTCGGTAGTTCTAGAAACGTTCGAGAACGGTTCTAGCAGCCAAAAAACAGCTAAATCATAGCTTGGTTTCTGCTGTAATAGTGTAAGTCACTCTGTGAATCAAACTATTATCACATTTCAGTGTATAGTGTGCGTGAACAGCGCCTTCAGATCACTGCTGTTTCTATAATGGCGATCGCCATTTTTTTTTTTTTTTTTTCTTGTCTTCCTTCCCTAAGCGCGCGCGTCTTGTGGGGCGGGCCAGCATGTCAGCCAATCCCAGACACACACACAGCTAAGTGGACTTTGAGCCAGAGAAGCAACGGCATGTGTGATAGGATCTGCATGTCACATGTCCCTGCATTATAAAACCGGACATTTTCTTCACGGACGCCATTATCTGCCTTCTGCGTCTTTGGTGTCAGACATCACTGTCGCAGCTCCGTCTTCCTGAGTCCTATAGCCGATACAGCTGTATGCGCTGCATACACAGCGTTAGACAGCTTAGGGAGAGCACTTTATAGCAGTCCTTTTAAGGGCTCCAACCGGCAGGGTCAGAGAGCCATAGGTGACAGGTCCTGCAAACAGCAACAGCGTCTGTGTAGCCCAGGTCAGGGATTTCCTACCTGCATTTCACCATTAGGAGGGAATAGAAAGGCAGTCTTCCATTCCTCTACCCAGAGCACCACAATCCTGCCACTGTACCCTCTTGTCCTCTGCACACTCCAACTGATAACTAAGCCATTATACTAGCAAACACTCAGTGTACCTAGTGGCATCCTATACGTGGCTATTGGACTTTGCTATAGTCCCACTAGTGCAAAGACATTTGCAGAGCGCGTCTGCCTGCGTTGCACACTACAACTCATTCTAACCAAGCCATTATACTAGCAAACACTCAGTGTACCTAGTGGCATCCTATACGTGGCTATTGGACTTTGCTATAGTCCCACTAGTGCAAAGACATTTGCAGAGCGCGTCTGCCTGCGTTGCACACTACAACTCATTCTAACCAAGCCATTATACTAGCAAACACTCAGTGTACCTAGTGGCATCCTATACGTGGCTATTGGACTTTGCTATAGTCCCACTAGTGCAAAGACATTTGCAGAGCGCGTCTGCCTGCGTTGCACACTACAACTCATTCTAACCAAGCCATTATACTAGCAAACACTCAGTGTACCTAGTGGCATCCTATACGTGGCTATTGGACTTTGCTATAGTCCCACTAGTGCAAAGACATTTGCAGAGCGCGTCTGCCTGCGTTGCACACTACAACTCATTCTAACCAAGCCATTATACTAGCAAACACTCAGTGTACCTAGTGGCATCCTATACGTGGCTATTGGACTTTGCTATAGTCCCACTAGTGCAAAGACATTTGCAGAGCGCGTCTGCCTGCGTTGCACACTACAACTCATTCTAACCAAGCCATTATACTAGCAAACACTCAGTGTACCTAGTGGCATCCTATACGTGGCTATTGGACTTTGCTATAGTCCCACTAGTGCAAAGACATTTGCAGAGCGCGTCTGCCTGCGTTGCACACTACAACTCATTCTAACCAAGCCATTATACTAGCAAACACTCAGTGTACCTAGTGGCATCCTATACGTGGCTATTGGACTTTGCTATAGTCCCACTAGTGCAAAGACATTTGCAGAGCGCGTCTGCCTGCGTTGCACACTACAACTCATTCTAACCAAGCCATTATACTAGCAAACACTCAGTGTACCTAGTGGCATCCTATACGTGGCTATTGGACTTTGCTATAGTCCCACTAGTGCAAAGACATTTGCAGAGCGCGTCTGCCTGCGTTGCACACTACAACTCATTCTAACCAAGCCATTATACTAGCAAACACTCAGTGTACCTAGTGGCATCCTATACGTGGCTATTGGACTTTGCTATAGTCCCACTAGTGCAAAGACATTTGCAGAGCGCGTCTGCCTGCGTTGCACACTACAACTCATTCTAACCAAGCCATTATACTAGCAAACACTCAGTGTACCTAGTGGCATCCTATACGTGGCTATTGGACTTTGCTATAGTCCCACTAGTGCAAAGACATTTGCAGAGCGCGTCTGCCTGCGTTGCACACTACAACTCATTCTAACCAAGCCATTATACTAGCAAACACTCAGTGTACCTAGTGGCATCCTATACGTGGCTATTGGACTTTGCTATAGTCCCACTAGTGCAAAGACATTTGCAGAGCGCGTCTGCCTGCGTTGCACACTACAACTCATTCTAACCAAGCCATTATACTAGCAAACACTCAGTGTACCTAGTGGCATCCTATACGTGGCTATTGGACTTTGCTATAGTCCCACTAGTGCAAAGACATTTGCAGAGCGCGTCTGCCTGCGTTGCACACTACAACTCATTCTAACCAAGCCATTATACTAGCAAACACTCAGTGTACCTAGTGGCATCCTATACGTGGCTATTGGACTTTGCTATAGTCCCACTAGTGCAAAGACATTTGCAGAGCGCGTCTGCCTGCGTTGCACACTACAACTCATTCTAACCAAGCCATTATACTAGCAAACACTCAGTGTACCTAGTGGCATCCTATACGTGGCTATTGGACTTTGCTATAGTCCCACTAGTGCAAAGACATTTGCAGAGCGCGTCTGCCTGCGTTGCACACTACAACTCATTCTAACCAAGCCATTATACTAGCAAACACTCAGTGTACCTAGTGGCATCCTATACGTGGCTATTGGACTTTGCTATAGTCCCACTAGTGCAAAGACATTTGCAGAGCGCGTCTGCCTGCGTTGCACACTACAACTCATTCTAACCAAGCCATTATACTAGCAAACACTCAGTGTACCTAGTGGCATCCTATACGTGGCTATTGGACTTTGCTATAGTCCCACTAGTGCAAAGACATTTGCAGAGCGCGTCTGCCTGCGTTGCACACTACAACTCATTCTAACCAAGCCATTATACTAGCAAACACTCAGTGTACCTAGTGGCATCCTATACGTGGCTATTGGACTTTGCTATAGTCCCACTAGTGCAAAGACATTTGCAGAGCGCGTCTGCCTGCGTTGCACACTACAACTCATTCTAACCAAGCCATTATACTAGCAAACACTCAGTGTACCTAGTGGCATCCTATACGTGGCTATTGGACTTTGCTATAGTCCCACTAGTGCAAAGACATTTGCAGAGCGCGTCTGCCTGCGTTGCACACTACAACTCATTCTAACCAAGCCATTATACTAGCAAACACTCAGTGTACCTAGTGGCATCCTATACGTGGCTATTGGACTTTGCTATAGTCCCACTAGTGCAAAGACATTTGCAGAGCGCGTCTGCCTGCGTTGCACACTACAACTCATTCTAACCAAGCCATTATACTAGCAAACACTCAGTGTACCTAGTGGCATCCTATACGTGGCTATTGGACTTTGCTATAGTCCCACTAGTGCAAAGACATTTGCAGAGCGCGTCTGCCTGCGTTGCACACTACAACTCATTCTAACCAAGCCATTATACTAGCAAACACTCAGTGTACCTAGTGGCATCCTATACGTGGCTATTGGACTTTGCTATAGTCCCACTAGTGCAAAGACATTTGCAGAGCGCGTCTGCCTGCGTTGCACACTACAACTCATTCTAACCAAGCCATTATACTAGCAAACACTCAGTGTACCTAGTGGCATCCTATACGTGGCTATTGGACTTTGCTATAGTCCCACTAGTGCAAAGACATTTGCAGAGCGCGTCTGCCTGCGTTGCACACTACAACTCATTCTAACCAAGCCATTATACTAGCAAACACTCAGTGTACCTAGTGGCATCCTATACGTGGCTATTGGACTTTGCTATAGTCCCACTAGTGCAAAGACATTTGCAGAGCGCGTCTGCCTGCGTTGCACACTACAACTCATTCTAACCAAGCCATTATACTAGCAAACACTCAGTGTACCTAGTGGCATCCTATACGTGGCTATTGGACTTTGCTATAGTCCCACTAGTGCAAAGACATTTGCAGAGCGCGTCTGCCTGCGTTGCACACTACAACTCATTCTAACCAAGCCATTATACTAGCAAACACTCAGTGTACCTAGTGGCATCCTATACGTGGCTATTGGACTTTGCTATAGTCCCACTAGTGCAAAGACATTTGCAGAGCGCGTCTGCCTGCGTTGCACACTACAACTCATTCTAACCAAGCCATTATACTAGCAAACACTCAGTGTACCTAGTGGCATCCTATACGTGGCTATTGGACTTTGCTATAGTCCCACTAGTGCAAAGACATTTGCAGAGCGCGTCTGCCTGCGTTGCACACTACAACTCATTCTAACCAAGCCATTATACTAGCAAACACTCAGTGTACCTAGTGGCATCCTATACGTGGCTATTGGACTTTGCTATAGTCCCACTAGTGCAAAGACATTTGCAGAGCGCGTCTGCCTGCGTTGCACACTACAACTCATTCTAACCAAGCCATTATACTAGCAAACACTCAGTGTACCTAGTGGCATCCTATACGTGGCTATTGGACTTTGCTATAGTCCCACTAGTGCAAAGACATTTGCAGAGCGCGTCTGCCTGCGTTGCACACTACAACTCATTCTAACCAAGCCATTATACTAGCAAACACTCAGTGTACCTAGTGGCATCCTATACGTGGCTATTGGACTTTGCTATAGTCCCACTAGTGCAAAGACATTTGCAGAGCGCGTCTGCCTGCGTTGCACACTACAACTCATTCTAACCAAGCCATTATACTAGCAAACACTCAGTGTACCTAGTGGCATCCTATACGTGGCTATTGGACTTTGCTATAGTCCCACTAGTGCAAAGACATTTGCAGAGCGCGTCTGCCTGCGTTGCACACTACAACTCATTCTAACCAAGCCATTATACTAGCAAACACTCAGTGTACCTAGTGGCATCCTATACGTGGCTATTGGACTTTGCTATAGTCCCACTAGTGCAAAGACATTTGCAGAGCGCGTCTGCCTGCGTTGCACACTACAACTCATTCTAACCAAGCCATTATACTAGCAAACACTCAGTGTACCTAGTGGCATCCTATACGTGGCTATTGGACTTTGCTATAGTCCCACTAGTGCAAAGACATTTGCAGAGCGCGTCTGCCTGCGTTGCACACTACAACTCATTCTAACCAAGCCATTATACTAGCAAACACTCAGTGTACCTAGTGGCATCCTATACGTGGCTATTGGACTTTGCTATAGTCCCACTAGTGCAAAGACATTTGCAGAGCGCGTCTGCCTGCGTTGCACACTACAACTCATTCTAACCAAGCCATTATACTAGCAAACACTCAGTGTACCTAGTGGCATCCTATACGTGGCTATTGGACTTTGCTATAGTCCCACTAGTGCAAAGACATTTGCAGAGCGCGTCTGCCTGCGTTGCACACTACAACTCATTCTAACCAAGCCATTATACTAGCAAACACTCAGTGTACCTAGTGGCATCCTATACGTGGCTATTGGACTTTGCTATAGTCCCACTAGTGCAAAGACATTTGCAGAGCGCGTCTGCCTGCGTTGCACACTACAACTCATTCTAACCAAGCCATTATACTAGCAAACACTCAGTGTACCTAGTGGCATCCTATACGTGGCTATTGGACTTTGCTATAGTCCCACTAGTGCAAAGACATTTGCAGAGCGCGTCTGCCTGCGTTGCACACTACAACTCATTCTAACCAAGCCATTATACTAGCAAACACTCAGTGTACCTAGTGGCATCCTATACGTGGCTATTGGACTTTGCTATAGTCCCACTAGTGCAAAGACATTTGCAGAGCGCGTCTGCCTGCGTTGCACACTACAACTCATTCTAACCAAGCCATTATACTAGCAAACACTCAGTGTACCTAGTGGCATCCTATACGTGGCTATTGGACTTTGCTATAGTCCCACTAGTGCAAAGACATTTGCAGAGCGCGTCTGCCTGCGTTGCACACTACAACTCATTCTAACCAAGCCATTATACTAGCAAACACTCAGTGTACCTAGTGGCATCCTATACGTGGCTATTGGACTTTGCTATAGTCCCACTAGTGCAAAGACATTTGCAGAGCGCGTCTGCCTGCGTTGCACACTACAACTCATTCTAACCAAGCCATTATACTAGCAAACACTCAGTGTACCTAGTGGCATCCTATACGTGGCTATTGGACTTTGCTATAGTCCCACTAGTGCAAAGACATTTGCAGAGCGCGTCTGCCTGCGTTGCACACTACAACTCATTCTAACCAAGCCATTATACTAGCAAACACTCAGTGTACCTAGTGGCATCCTATACGTGGCTATTGGACTTTGCTATAGTCCCACTAGTGCAAAGACATTTGCAGCACGTCTGCCTGCGTTGCACACTCCAACTAATTATAACTAAGTTGCATTGTCAGGGATATTTATTCTTTATTATTCTGCTGTTAATAAAGCTAGACCACCACTGCAATCTTCACCACCTCTCAATTTTTACTACCACATTTTCAGTCCACAATCTTGTCGCAATCAACATGAGTGGCAAAATGACAGATGCTGGTGGAAAGGGGAAGAGGCGTGGTGGAAAAGGCAAAAAAGGTTTTGTCCGTGGGGAAGGTGGCAAAGCTCCATTATCATCTGCTGAAGATAGACCATCTACCAGCAAAAGTAAGATGTCTACTACTTACCGTGGACAATCCGATGTGCTCCCTTTTTTACGGACACGAACAACAGGAAGAAAGGTAGATGATGGGCAAAAAAGGAAAATGCTTGAATGGATCTCAAGTGGTCCAACAAGTGCCCTCTCAGCCACTTCAAGTACCGCATCCAAAAAACACCAGTCCTCTGAGTTGTCATCCCAATCACACTTGATTTCTCCCAGCTCTGAAGTCTCCATCAGCCCTGCACAGTATGGTGGAACTGAGATGGCTGAGTCTGCAGAGCTGTTCAGTCACACTATAGCCTGGGAATCAGAGGTCTGCTCCCAAGCTACAGTGAGTACAGAACAGGAAATGGTCTGCAGTGATGCCCAGAACCTTTGTGACTCAGATTCAGGCCGTGAGGACCAAGTTTCTGAGCATAATGTTGACCCTTTGTCACAAACTGTAACACCTGTGGTTATAGACAATGAGGAACATACTGATGAAGATGAGACGCAGATACCCGATTGGGATGACAACTTAAATATTCCGTCAGGGCAAGAAGAGGCTCGGTCTGAGGGGGAGGGGAGTGCAAACACAACAATTGATGATGACGTTCTAGATCCCACCTACTGTCAACCCCCAGTCAGGCACTCGAGGAGGTCAACAGAGGCGGTGGAGGAGGATGCAACCGACGACGAAGTTACCTTGCGCCTTCCTGGACAGAGTCGGAGCACTGGTAGCACGTCTACAACTGCATCCTCAGCCACCACTCTGCCTATGAGCATTATTCGGGGTGGATCAACAGGTCGCATGGCCTCTAAGCCTTGCCTAGCCTGGTCCTTTTTTCACATCGAAAAAGATCGCCCAACTCATGTGATATGTAACATTTGTCATGATTCTCTTAGTAGAGGTCAAAAGCTCAGCAGTTTGACAACTTCTTCCATGAATCGTCACATGAATAAATATCATAAGTCCCGGTGGGAAGCTCACCGTGCTGCAATGCGGCCTAGCGGAGCGAACCATCCACCGCCCGCCCCTTCCACTGCATCCGCGCGCTCTTCATCTTCTAGGACTGTGGGGACAGCTGCCACACCTGTTTTTCCACGCAAAACTTCCACCACTGTAACCGCAACAGGCAGTTTGCTTGTAAGGTCGTCAGTTGGTTTGGAAGGGGAAACAAGTGAGTGTGTACAGCTCTCTCAGACATCGATAGCACCAACGTTGGATGAAGGCAACATCATGTCTCCGCCTGCGCTTTCCTCACAAACCTGCATTTTTCCAGGGACACCCTACTCAACACCGTCTACACACAGCAGCCAGATCTCTGTCCCTCAGATGTGGTCAAATAAAAGGCCACTTCCTCCGACCCATGACAAAGCTAAGAGGTTGACTCTATCCCTCTGTAAGCTGTTGGCTACCGAAATGCTGCCTTTCCGCCTAGTGGACACACAGGATTTTAGAGACCTTATGTCTGTCGCTGTGCCCCAGTACCAGATGCCTAGTCGCCACTACTTCTCTAAGAAAGGTGTGCCCGCGCTACACCAGCATGTCGCACACAACATCACCGCTTCCTTGAGAAACTCTGTGTGTGAACGGGTGCATTTCACCACCGATACTTGGACCAGTAAGCATGGACAGGGACGTTACATGTCGCTGACTGGGCACTGGGTAACTATGGTGATAGATGGTGAAGGGTCTGCTGCACAAGTCTTGCCGTCCCCACGACTTGTGTGTCAATCCTCTGTCTGTCCAAGTTCCGCCACTGCTTCTGCATCCTCCACCTCATCTGGGTCCTCCACCTCCGCCCCAAGCCTGCCTGGTCAGGCCACCAGCGTTCTCACTGCGCAGAAGGAATCACGCACCCCTCATTACTATGCTGGCAGCAGAGCGCAACGGCATCAGGCGGTCTTTAGCTTGACATGTCTTGGTAATAAGAGTCACACAGCTGAGGAGTTGTGGTCAGCTTTGCGGTCCGAGTTTAATAAATGGTTGTCTCCACTCAAACTGCAGCCTGGTAAGGCCGTGTGCGACAATGCTGCAAACCTGGGTGCGGCACTTCGCCTGGGCAAGGTGACACACGTACCTTGTATGGCTCACGTGTTGAACCTTGTCGTGCAGCAATTTTTAACACACTATCCCGGCCTAGATGGCCTTCTGAACAGGGCACGAAAACTGTCAGCTCACTTCCGCCGTTCAAGCGCCGCAGCAGAGCGACTTGCATCGCTCCAGAAGTCTTTCGGCCTGCCGGTTCATCGCCTGAAATGCGATGTGGCGACACGCTGGAATTCAACTCTCCACATGTTACAGCGACTGTGGCAGCACCGCAGAGCCCTGGTGCAATACGTCATGACGTATAGCCTGGGCCAACGAGATGCAGAGGTGGGGCAGATCACCCTGATGGAGTGGTCTCAGATCAAGGACCTATGCACCCTTCTGCACAGTTTCGACATGGCGACGAATATGTTTAGCGCTGACAATGCCATTATCAGCATGACGATTCCAGTCATTTACATGCTGGAGCACACGCTAAACACTATTCGGAGTCAGGGGGTGGGACAACATGAAGGGGAGGAACTACAGGAGGATTCATATGCGCAAGGGACAACAACATCACCAAGGTCCAGACGTTCATCATCACCAACGCAGCAGGCATGGGACCATGGGGGACAGGGATCGACAAGGGCGCATAGTAGCAGGCGAAATGTTGAGCAAGGTGCAGGAGAACATGAAGAAATGGAGGACGAACTGTCCATGGACATGGAAGACTCAGCGGATGAGGGAGACCTTGGTCAAATTTCAGTTGAAAGAGGTTGGGGTCAGATGTCAGAGGAAGAAAGAACGGGTAGCACCTCTATGCCACAAACACAGCATGGACTTGGTCCGCATGGCTGCGCAAGACACATGAGTGCCTTTTTGTTGCACTACCTCCAACATGACAGTCGTATTGTCAAAATTAGAAGTGATGATGACTACTGGATTGCCACACTATTAGATCCCCGGTACAAGTCCAAATTTTGTGACATAATTCCAGCCATAGAAAGGGACGCACGTATGCAGGAGTATCAGCAGAAGCTGTTACTAGATCTTAGCTCGGCTTTTCCACCAAACAACCGTGCAGGTGCAGGGAGTGAATCTCCCAGTTGTAACTTGACAAACATGGGACGGTCTCGTCATCTTCAACAGTCTACCCGTACCAGTAGGACCTTTTCTGGTGCCGGTAACAGCAATTTTATGGAATCTTTTCATAATTTTTTTAGACCCTCTTTTGCAAGGCCACCAGAGACAACAAGTCTGACACATAGTCAACGGCTGGAGAGGATGATACAGGAGTATCTCCAAATGAACATCGATGCCATGACTGTGCAACTGGAGCCTTGCTCCTTTTGGGCTTCAAACCTACAAAAATGGCCAGAGCTCGCAACTTACGCCTTGGAGATTTTGTCGTGTCCAGCTGCCAGCGTTGTCTCTGAACGTGTATTCAGTGCTGCTGGGTGTGTGCTGACAGATAAGCGCACGCGTCTGTCCAGTGACAATGTGGACAGACTGACGTTCATCAAAATGAACAAGTCATGGATCCAGAAGGAATTTACTACCCCTGTGTCATCCTGGGGAGAGTAAATGCTTGTGGATTTGGAATGTGCTTGATGCAAATCAAAACATCCTGTTTGCAACTAGGGCCCAAGTGCTGCCACTGATGGGGTGGGTGTCTGTGTGGCCCAATTTTTGGAAAAAAGGGAGACTCCGCTTGGAGTAACCCTTGCTTGCTGTGTTTTTAAAAGAAGCCAAGATGAACAGAGCTGGGATCAGGAAAGACTTTGCTACCTACCCCGGTGTCATCCTGGGGACGGCTAAGAATAGCGTATTTTTGAATGTGCTTGATGCAAATCAAAACATCCTGTTTGCAACTAGGGCCCAAGTGCTGCCACTGATGGGGTGGGTGTCTGTGTGGCCCAATTTTTGGAAAAAAGTGAGACTCCGCTTGGAGTAACCCTTGCTTACATTGTTTTTAAAAGAAGCCAAGATGAACAAGTCATGGGTCAGCAAAGACTTTGCTACCTACCCCGGTGTCATCCTGTGGACGGCTAAGAATAGCGTATTTTTGAATGTGCTTGATGCAAATCAAAACATCCTGTTTGCAACTAGGGCCCAAGTGCTGCCACTGATGGGGTGGGTGTCTGTGTGGCCCAATTTTTGGAAAAAAGGGAGACTCCGCTTGGAGTAACCCTTGCTTACATTGTTTTTAAAAGAAGCCAAGATGAACAAGTCATGGGTCAGCAAAGACTTTGCTACCTACCCCGGTGTCATCCTGGGGACGGCTAAGAATAGCGTATTTTTGAATGTGCTTGATGCAAATCAAAACATCCTGTTTGCAACTAGGGCCCAAGTGCTGCCACTGATGGGGTGGGTGTCTGTGTGGCCCAATTTTTGGAAAAAAGGGAGACTCCGCTTGGAGTAACCCTTGCTTGCTGTGTTTTTAAAAGAAGCCAAGATGAACAGAGCTGGGATCAGGAAAGACTTTGCTACCTACCCCGGTGTCATCCTGTGGACGGCTAAGAATAGCGTATTTTTGAATGTGCTTGATGCAAATCAAAACATCCTGTTTGCAACTAGGGCCCAAGTGCTGCCACTGATGGGGTGGGTGTCTGTGTGGCCCAATTTTTGGAAAAAAGGGAGACTCCGCTTGGAGTAACCCTTGCTTGCTGTGTTTTTAAAAGAAGCCAAGATGAACAGAGCTGGGATCAGGAAAGACTTTGCTACCTACCCCGGTGTCATCCTGTGGACGGCTAAGAATAGCGTATTTTTGAATGTGCTTGATGCAAATCAAAACATCCTGTTTGCAACTAGGGCCCAAGTGCTGCCACTGATGGGGTGGGTGTCTGTGTGGCCCAATTTTTGGAAAAAAGGGAGACTCCGCTTGGAGTAACCCTTGCTTGCTGTGTTTTTAAAAGAAGCCAAGATGAACAGAGCTGGGATCAGGAAAGACTTTGCTACCTACCCCGGTGTCATCCTGTGGACGGCTAAGAATAGCGTATTTTTGAATGTGCTTGATGCAAATCAAAACATCCTGTTTGCAACTAGGGCCCAAGTGCTGCCACTGATGGGGTGGGTGTCTGTGTGGCCCAATTTTTGGAAAAAAGGGAGACTCCGCTTGGAGTAACCCTTGCTTACATTGTTTTTAAAAGAAGCCAAGATGAACAAGTCATGGGTCAGCAAAGACTTTGCTACCTACCCCGGTGTCATCCTGGGGACGGCTAAGAATAGCGTATTTTTGAATGTGCTTGATGCAAATCAAAACATCCTGTTTGCAACTAGGGCCCAAGTGCTGCCACTGATGGGGTGGGTGTCTGTGTGGCCCAATTTTTGGAAAAAAGGGAGACTCCGCTTGGAGTAACCCTTGCTTGCTGTGTTTTTAAAAGAAGCCAAGATGAACAGAGCTGGGATCAGGAAAGACTTTGCTACCTACCCCGGTGTCATCCTGTGGACGGCTAAGAATAGCGTATTTTTGAATGTGCTTGATGCAAATCAAAACATCCTGTTTGCAACTAGGGCCCAAGTGCTGCCACTGATGGGGTGGGTGTCTGTGTGGCCCAATTTTTGGAAAAAAGGGAGACTCCGCTTGGAGTAACCCTTGCTTACATTGTTTTTAAAAGAAGCCAAGATGAACAAGTCATGGGTCAGCAAAGACTTTGCTACCTACCCCGGTGTCATCCTGGGGACGGCTAAGAATAGCGTATTTTTGAATGTGCTTGATGCAAATCAAAACATCCTGTTTGCAACTAGGGCCCAAGTGCTGCCACTGATGGGGTGGGTGTCTGTGTGGCCCAATTTTTGGAAAAAAGGGAGACTCCGCTTGGAGTAACCCTTGCTTACATTGTTTTTAAAAGAAGCCAAGATGAACAAGTCATGGGTCAGCAAAGACTTTGCTACCTACCCCGGTGTCATCCTGGGGACGGCTAAGAATAGCGTATTTTTGAATGTGCTTGATGCAAATCAAAACATCCTGTTTGCAACTAGGGCCCAAGTGCTGCCACTGATGGGGTGGGTGTCTGTGTGGCCCAATTTTTGGAAAAAAGGGAGACTCCGCTTGGAGTAACCCTTGCTTGCTGTGTTTTTAAAAGAAGCCAAGATGAACAGAGCTGGGATCAGGAAAGACTTTGCTACCTACCCCGGTGTCATCCTGTGGACGGCTAAGAATAGCGTATTTTTGAATGTGCTTGATGCAAATCAAAACATCCTGTTTGCAACTAGGGCCCAAGTGCTGCCACTGATGGGGTGGGTGTCTGTGTGGCCCAATTTTTGGAAAAAAGGGAGACTCCGCTTGGAGTAACCCTTGCTTGCTGTGTTTTTAAAAGAAGCCAAGATGAACAGAGCTGGGATCAGGAAAGACTTTGCTACCTACCCCGGTGTCATCCTGGGGACGGTTAAGAATAGCGTATTTTTGAATGTGCTTGATGCAAATCTAGCTGTGAAGTGTACAACTGGGGCCCAAGTGCTGCCACTGAAGGGGTGGGTGTGTGTGGGGCCCAATTTTTGGAAAAAAGGGAGACTCCGCTTGGAGTAACCCTTGCTTGCTGTGTTTTTAAAAGAAGCCAAGATGAACAGAGCTGGGATCAGGAAAGACTTTGCTACCTACCCCGGTGTCATCCTGGGGACGGATAAGAATGGCGTATTTTTGAATGTGCTTGATGCAAATCTAGCTGTGAAGTGTACAACTGGGGCACAACTGCTGCCACTGAAGGGGTGGGTGTGTGGGGCCCAATTTTTGGAAAAAAGGGAGACTCCGCTTGGAGTCACCTTGCGGTGTTTTACATGACTTTAGAAGGGCGTGCCATGCCTATATCTGTGTGTCCTCCTCTTTTTCCTTGTCCAGCTGTTTTGTTTTCGCATGAGTACATGTCCTTGTCACTTTCCCATGTGTTTGTGTTGTGTTGTGAGTTGTTTGTCACCTTTTGGACACCTTTGAGGGTGTTTTCTAGGTGTTTTACTGTGTTTGTGATTGCCTGCCATTGTTTCCTATGGGCTCGAGTTCGGTTCGTCGAACGTTCGACGAGCCGAACTCGAGCCAGACCCCCCGTTCGGCGAACCGCCTCGAGCCGAACCGGGACCGGTTCGCTCATCTCTAATGTTCAGTCCCTGAGGAGAGATGACATATCCTAAAAATTGTATTTTTGAGCAATGGAATTCGCACTTCTCCAGTTTAATATACAGGTGGTTATCCCTCAGTCGGGTAAGTACTGTCTTGACGTGCTCCTGGTGTTCCTGTAGGGAATCAGAAAAGATCAAGATATCATCCAGGTAAATCACCATGAACTGGTCCATTATATCCCTAAAAATATCGTTGACTAGGTGTTGGAAAGCCGCAGGAGCGTTACAAAGTCCAAAAGGCATCACTAGATACTCATAATGTCCATACCGACATCGGAACGCGGTCTTCCACTCGTCTCCGGGACGTATGCGGAGTAGATTATATGCCCCACGGAGATCCAATTTAGTAAATATTTTGGCCTGTTGTACTCTCTCCAATAGTTCGGGAATCAACGGTAACGGATACCGGTTCCGAATGGTTATCTTATTTAGTTCGCGGTAGTCGATACAAGGTCTCAGAGTCCCCTCTTTCTTTTTCACGAAAAAGATGGGTGCCCCTGCTGGAGAGGTAGAAGGTCGAATAAATCCCTTGGCTAGGCTTTCATCGATGTAATCTTTTAGTGCTTGTAACTCAGGTGCCGCCAACGGATAGACATGACCAAACGGGATCTCTGCCCCTGGGAGTAAGTCTATGGGACAATCATACGGTCTATGCGGGGGAAGCCGATCTGCTTTTCTTTTGTCGCATATATCAGCAAAGTCATTATAAACCGGGGGTAGAACAGGTACCTGTACAGTGCCCTCCGCACTCGGTGTTACTGGAACCGGCACAGTTGGACTAATGGTCGGACCACTCTGGAGTGGGAAGGATATTTCTTTAGTCTCCCAATCGATGACTGGATTTGTAGACCGCAGCCAAGGAATTCCTAAAATTAGCGGAAAATGGGGAGAAGAAATCAACATGAAAACAAGGGTCTCCTGCTGACCTGGTTTCATCACACATTCTAAGGGTACTGTCTCCCGATCAACTGGTCCAGAAACTAATGGAGAACCGTCTACCGTCTTCATGGTAACCGGTGAGGATCTTTGTTGAGTCTGGATACCGTGTTTCCTGGCAAAAGAAGAGTCCATGAAATTTCCCCCTGCCCCAGAGTCTATCATAGCAGATGTAGGAATTAACTGTCCCTCCCACCGTATCTGAATGGGAAGCGAGCAATTGGTGTATTTCCCTTCTGAGTCCTTAGGTGAAGTTGACATCAAAGTCAAGGGAAATACCGCATCCAGGTGTCTACTTGCCTCAGATATATCGGACTCTGCGTCCGTGTTGTCACACTCTGCCATTGCTGCCAATACCTTATTTGGGCGATTTGGACGTTTTGGGCAGTCAATCAGAAAATGGTCCGATTGACCACAATAGAAACACAAACGCTCACGGAGCCGGTGTTCACGACGTTCGTTGGTCTCTCGCTTTTGTAGAGAGTCCACTTGCATAGGAACATCCTCGGCCTCCCGTGGCGTCTTGTGAGCGGGTTCTCTAGAAGGAAACGCAAAGTTGGTTACCCGGTTTACCGCTGCCCATTTTTCCTGTCGGCGTTCCGTCAAGCGGGTATCGATACGCACACAGTGTTGGAGAAACAGTTCAAAATCCTGTGGAGATTCAGCACGAGCTAACTCGTCCTTGATGGTACCGGACAAACCCTTTCTGAAAACGGACAACAGTGCATTGTTTCCCCAGTCGGTGTCTACCACTAACCTTTTGAACTCAGTGGCGTATTCGACTACAGACCGCTTTCCCTGACGTAAGGAAAGCAGAGCCGATTCAGCAGTAGCACGGCGATTAGGATCATCAAACATTTGCGCCATTGCTGTTAAAAAGTCATCCAGGTTATTTAAACGGATATCACGATTCTCTATCATAGGATTAGCCCAAGCCAGTGCTCGTGAGGTTAGCAACATGATTATACATAACACTTTTGACCGGTCAGAACGGTAATAATCAGCATGTACATCAAAAAACAGTATACACTGGTTAACAAACCCACGAAACTGACTACGATCACCACTGAAACGAAATGGGGGTAACCTAGGCATACCGGCAGCTGATACGGATGCAGCGGGGGTGGCTTCCTGAGCCTCCACTCTGACTTGCAAATCCTGAATAGCCGGACCCAGTACCTGGTGATCATGGCCCAGCTATACCTCCACATCTCTAAGCTTAGTTTGCACCGCCTCCATCTCCTGCTGCAAGGAGTTAATCATGGAGAAAAGCTGATCTATTCGTGTCTCAGTCATTGCCCCAGCGAAATCCTTTTTATGGCCTGAGTATAATGTAATACTACTGTATGTACTGAGGATTTCGATTGCGTTAGGGCAATGACAACCAGAGACGAGTTCTTGGTGCAAAAGACGTTTTACAATATGTAACTGCAAAATGTGCACAGAACAGAAAATACAAAATAATAAGTAACCGCAATATGTAAACAGAACAAAGATATACACAGTAATATGTAACTGCAAAATGTAAACAGAACAAAGATATACACTGTAATATGTAACTGCAAAATGCACACAGAACAGTATATACACAGTGGAACATAAACACAGTAAATACCTGCTGGTTTCAGAGCAAAAGGGAATTCCCGGGCTGCACACCGGACTCCCCCAGGGAGACCACCAAGAGCGAACCCCTATACAGGGGCTGTCCGGCAATCACCCCAGAAGGCCTAAATGCACAGCAGCCAGGACACAAAGGGCAGCAGATATAGTCCAGAAAATGTCCGTACGTGATGAGAGTCCTAGGGTGGATATGAATGGAAGGGACCA
Source organism: Anomaloglossus baeobatrachus (assembly GCF_048569485.1). Taxonomy (NCBI): domain Eukaryota; kingdom Metazoa; phylum Chordata; class Amphibia; order Anura; family Aromobatidae; genus Anomaloglossus; species Anomaloglossus baeobatrachus. The sequence continues at coordinate 804,173,161 of NC_134353.1, read as the reverse complement.
GGCAGAAATGCCGTCCAGAGACAGCAGACAGAGTCCGAGCACAGTTGGATGAGAGGTGAAGTCCAGAGCTGGTGTCAGGTGTTTCCACTGAATCCAAAACAGCAAACAGGAGATGAGAGCAGCAGGGCAGGAGTACACAGGAAGCAATATACTCAGGCACTGGACTAAGCTTTAGGGGCGGCTTTTAAACAGATGGACAGGAAGTAGGGCAACAGAACAGAAAACTCCATGTTAACAAAGGGCAAGCTCTTTCAAAAGAAAACTGGAAAACCCGGAACTCTGACAGGGTGGGAGCCAAGAAGGCAGCGCCAGTTTGTGTGATCTCGACACAGAAGACTCACTTAAGCGTACAAGAGATTACGTGCTGAGCCAAGCCGACGGACTGCCAACTACCATCAACATTCCCGTCAGTGTTAACACTTCTCCAGAGCCTCAAGACACTGATCCACCTACAGCTTCCAGCCTTCCAGGTCAGTCCAATGCACCTCAGACTTTCAAGCCTGTACCTGCTTCATATTCCAATGCACAGCCACACCCTGCGCATCAGCAACCTCCGTATGCAACCTACATGCAACCTAACATGCCGGCAAGGCGCTACACTCCCAACAACTATGTAGTTCCAGCCCCGTATACAACAGAGATTGTACATACCAAACCGATCACTGGTCTAAACGCCTACACCACTCCATACTTTCCCATGTTCCCGAACCAAGAAGCTACGAATCACGCAACCAGCACCACGCAGTCAACAAATGTGCCCCCAACGTCGGAAAGATCAGACATGTCCGACTTTGCGAGGTACATGTTTCGCCGAGAACTCACCAACACCGGTCTCACAAAGTTTGACGACCAGCCCGAAAACTACAGAGGGTGGAAGTGTGCCTTCAAAACCACAACGCGAGACCTCGGCATTACGGCTTCTGAAGAGCTGGACTTGCTAATCAGGTGGCTAGGGCCACGGTCTACTGAAAGAATCAAGAGACTCAGATCCGTTTACATCAGCGACCCAACAACTGGTCTCGCAACCGCATGGGACAGACTAGAGAAAGGCTTCGGCAGTCCTGAAGCAATTGACGATGCATTGCTGAAACAACTATACGACCTTCCCAAAATATCTGGCAAGGATGCTTCAAAGTACCAGGAACTCAGCGACCTGCTGTCTGAGCTCCAGCTGGCCAAAACAGACACACACCTACCTGGCCTCAGCTACCTGGACACCGCTCATGGGGTGAAACCCAAAGTCGCCAAGTTACCTTACAACGTGCAAGAAAGGTGGACCACGGTAGGAACAAACTATAAAAAAGAGCACCAAGTGTCCTTCCCTCCATTCTCCTACTTCTGCGAGTTCATCAACGGCATCGCGGAACGTAAGGCAGACCCCAGCTTCACCTGTGGAGAACCCACCGGCTCCACTTCACCGGCTCCCAGATATGAGAGCCCTCATCAAAATGACAGGAAATGTAGGGGCCAAGTATCAGTCAAAAAGACCGATGTTCTACCACCTACACCGTCAGCACCAGACAATGGCACTGAAGGCGGGAAGGCGGAAAATCCGAACCGCCAATGTCCTATTCGCAAACTGCCACACCCCCTGAAGAAGTGCATTGGCTTCAGGAAGAAACCCCTTCAAGAACGAAAGGAACTCTTCAAAAGGTTTGGGGTATGTTTCAGGTGTTGTGCCTCTAAAGAACACCTTGCCAAGGACTGTAATGTTACAATTAAGTGCATGGAGTGTGACAGCACAGATCACGTACAAGCGCTGCACCTATCTCAGCCTGATCCTGCACCTACACCTTCTCCTACCACAAGTCATGGTGGGGAGAGTACAGGCCAAGCTGCAAACCACCTCACAGTATTCTCCTCGTGCACCGCAGTCTGCGGAGAAGATCTCTGGGACAAGTCTTGCGCGAAAATATGCCTAGTAAGGGTATATCCCAAAGGTCACCCAGAAAGGGCCGTGAAGGTGTACAGCATCCTGGACGACCAGAGTAACAGGTCACTTGCCAGGTCTGAACTCTTCGACTTGTTCGGCTTAAAAGGAAATGCCTACCCTTATACACTAGGTACTTGCAGCGGCATCTCAGAAGCTTGCGGAAGAAGAGCCAGTGGTCTCGTGGTAACATCTCTTGAAAATACCATAGAGATACCTCTACCGACACTCGTCTAGTGCAACCAGATACCGGCTAACCGGGAAGAGATTCCAACACCAGAGGCAGATCTTCACCACCCTCACCTGAGAACTATCGCCAGCAAGATCCCAGCTCTTGATCATAGTGCAAAAATCCTGATTCTGATTGGAAGGGACATCCTCCAGCTACACAAAGTACGCCAACACATCAACGGGCCACACGATGCGCTATTCGCTCAGCGCTACGACTTAGGCTGGGTGATCATAGGAAACGTCTGCGTAGGCAAAATGAAGAGTCCTAACGCGATCTCCTCCTACAAGACGCACATCCTCCCAAACGGTTGCGACACTCACTTTCAACCATGTCCGCATCACTACGGGGTGAAAGAGAGGCTGAGCGACACCAAGTGGCGACAGCAGCCTCCCGACTGCGCGGACGTATATCATCTCTGGGAAGACAGCTTCGGGTCAACAGCGTTCGAGTCTACAAACAAAGACAACAAATTGGCTCCGATGAGAGAAGACAAAGAATTCATAAAGTTTATGGATAAAGAGTTCTCTCAAAATGACTCTAACAGTTGGATAGCCCCATTACCCTTTCGGTCTCCAAGGCCAAGGTTGCCAAACAACTCCCAGCAAGGAACCGCAAGGTCCTCCTCTCTAAAACGTACTTTGGAAAGACAACCAGAGATGGAGAAATGCTTTGTCGAGATTACGCAAAATATCCTCAACAGAGATCATGCTGAACAGTGGCACCACATTCCCACCGAACAAAACCCAGCCGACCGAGGAACGGGATTCACTGCTGCATCCAAACTCGGCGACAACATGTGGCTGACACCTCCAAGTATCTTATACGAGGAGACCTGCGATAACTACGCCGGCAACATGTACGAGCTGGTGGAACCAGAATTCGACAAGGAAATTAGACCGGTCGTCTCCGCTCGCTACACTTCAGTGACATCAAAACAGAAGTTGAGACCTCATCGCTTCGAGCGCTTCTCAAGTTGGTCATCTAAGGTACGAGCCGTAACTTGTCTTATTCACATTGCTCACTGTTTCACCGACTACAAGTTTTCAACGTGCCACGGCTGGCGCGTGTGTGATTCGTCCAGTCACCGAACTCGTGCTATACTATTACCAAAGGAGGACATTACATGAAGTAACTTTGTCGTTGGACACTGCCACGGCGGGGAGCGTACCTTTCCTTTCCCCTGCTGTACGGAGACACAACTGTCCGTGTCCAATTGAACCTTGAACTTTTCCTTTGGATTAAAACTTTTTCCGTTGGATTATTGGGTTGGAGGAAGAGTTGGCATATTTGCGGCTTCCCCAATCTGAAGATGGGTTTGTTGAACTTGGATTCATTTTTTTACATTTTTCTACTTTTACTTTTTTACGCAAGGACAATGCGTCATCAACCAAGCATGGATTTGAATTCCGTGCATTACGGTTGCATTTTTTGTGTTTGTCTCTTTTCTCGTTACAGGTTTCGTGACATCGAGGGACAGGATCGACTCCTTACATCGTAGAAGGACTTTGAAATCATATGATTTCAGACGGGGAGTGTTGTGTCCCATGAATGGGAACAACCTGTTGTATATAATTCTTGCATTGCATATTTTTCCTCCTATCAGGAAATTCCTTTATTGTTACTAGGTAGATTAGACTGTATGAAATTTGTCCCTATGTACCTCCCTTAGTTGGCTTCTGTATAGAAAGCTCCTCCCTTCTCCTTCAGTTTAGTCTAGAGGAACCATTGCTGAAGAGACATGTCTAAAACCCTGTACAGATTATTCCTTTTCACCTGCCTTTACTTTGTACTTAATACAAGATTCTAGAAGAAAACTACAGCGTTTCTCCTTGTCTTCCTACAAGTCATCGTTGGGCTGAGTTGAACTATCTGTGGAAGCCGGTAGAGTGAGTAAAATCATACAATTATCTAAGGGACTGATAATTAGAGCGGTTGGATTCATTGCTACCAGGAAGAGACAGAATAGGTGGAGTGCCTGTGCTTGCAAATTCAGGAGTCCGCTCCTGGCTGGATGTGGCCTAAGGAGCCCTTGCCCGCAGACGCTGGTCCGTGGGATCTCTGAGCCCTGGCGGTGGCCTTTTATCTCCCTCGGTGGGCTGTTGTCTTCTAATAGGGACTTTGACTGGGACAGGGCCTCTAGTCCTGGCCTCAATCGGTTAATTAAAAAGTTCCAGTAGCTTCTGGACTTGGCTTCAGGGTCCGAGTACCCCCCTGTGTGCTCCGGTTTCCGAGTCGGTTCCCCGGGTCATTACCGGCGGGCCACTACCCTGTCCCGGTCCACCTCGGTTCCACTGAGCCGTCTTCCCGACTCCTGCAGACGGAGACTGCCATCTTCCTCCTAGACAATGGCACCAGGGCTCCTACCCTGGCGCCGTCCAATTTGGGGTATTCGCCTCTGCTGGAGCTGGACACAGCTCCAGCCCACACTCCTCTCCAACTTGAACTCTAACACTGTACTCCCTTTATTTTCCCGCCCCAGGCTGTCTAGACTCCTTGGTGGGCGTCTTCCAACCTCCTGGTTCCACCCCCTGATGTGTCCATCCAGCCCCGAGGGGGGTGACTAGGGTTTTAAAGGTTGGCTGATGTCACCTGTGAGGGAACGGTGTTGTGCAGGGGCCTATTTGTGACTACCTGGCCCGGCCAGGGCGTCACACTCCCTCTTGGTTAAACACAGACCGTCCGCGGGCTGTCCGACCACCACCGGTTTATTTTGTAACTGCAAAAGGGGATAAAAGGGGATAAAACATTTACAAGCATAGTAACATATTTACATTCATGGATACTTTGGTTTCTTCCCTTAACGGGAGGCATTTTACTTTAACGTTGCATAAAACATTTTTTATTAACCGGGACGGGACCATGTCCTTTTCACCTTAGCCCACCTAACCCTAAACCTGCCACCGCTAAGCACTGGTGCGCACCCCTTTTCTCCAGTCCAGGAAACGGGTTCGGGTCCGGGTGGTGCCCATACGGGACGGATAATAAGTTCCTTACCCGGCAGTCTCTCCCACGTCCAGGGGACCCCTGACCCGGAGAGTAGTCACCGGTTTCCATGGTGACGGGACCTCGGCCTACTCTGCTGCAGGCCCTTCCTCCAACCAGCCTCTCCGGAGACTGTGTCATGATAAAAAAGGGTGGTCTGGGGCTATTTACAAGACCCAATAGTTTATGGGTGGGCCTGCAAGTTCTCAGCCGTGTCTCTTTATAAGTGAATTAAACGGGAACTTTAAAACAGTACACTGTCCCAACGGGGAACTGAACTTGTTGGTAGCTGGGAACCACTACCTCTTTAATACTCTGAATCAAGTGAGAATTTCGGTTAATTGGCATTCATTCATACATCTATTTACACGATCAACATGCAACACCCCTAGATTGCAGTTCCCCTGTATCTAAGTGGGGCTGACCGAGGTTAGGGCGTGTGGACCTTCTGGGCCCAATACTCTCGTGTGGGGCTAGTGGAGGAGAGGGGACGACAAGTCCCTCTTCTCGAGTGTCAGGTATGGCGGGCAGAGACCTGCGGGGGCGTAGTGTAGGTGCATCCCTGGGCGCTCGTTCTGGTGACTCGCTGACGGACCTCTCTGGCTCTATCTCTTCCACGGGTTGTGGGAACATAATAACGGGAACAATCACCGCACCCTTCTGCATAGGCCGATCAGCCGGAAAGTCACCCATCACTGTGTGGATCACCTCTTTCTTCTTTTCCACGCTCGGCGTAGGAGTGGGAACTTCTTCTACCAACTTCAGGGGCTCTGGGCACTTCTTCAGGTGGTCCCTAGAAACAGTGGCCGTGGTCTTCCCCTGGTCACGACTGATCAGATACGTCTTCCTATCCTCCCATCCGGTAGGTTGCATGACATAGGGGGTCCTTTCCCACTGATCATCGAGCTTGTGCATCCTCCTTTTCCTCTTCAGCACCACATCTCCGGGTCCGAAAGGGGCAGCCTGAGCCCGCTTGTTGAAGCGTTGCTCTTGCCTCTCCCGGCTCTGGCGCAGGTTCCTTTCCACATACTCCTGGATCTGCCGGTACTGTTTCTGTCGCTTGATGTCCCACTGGGCAGTGGGGGGAAGCGTTTCAGGTACCTCGATGTCCAGTTCTAGATCCACCGGCAACTTTCCAGGCCGAGCTCTCATCAGGTACGTAGGCTTGCACTTAGTGGAGATGCAGGGGATATTATTGTACATGTCCACCAAGTCGGGAAGCTTCTCGGGCCACAAGTTCCGCTCCTCCAGGGGCAGGGTCTTGAGGAGGTTAAGGACCAGGTGGTTCATCTTCTCACACATCCCGTTAGTCTGTGCATGGTAGGCTGTGGTCCGGATTTTCTTGTACCCATACAGGTTGCAGAACTCCTGAAACACCTTTGCCTCGAAGGCCAGGCCCTGGTCCATGAGCACCTTCTCCGGGTAGCCATGCGGCCGACAGAAGTACGCCTGAAAGACTCTGGCTGCAGTGCGGCCCGTTAAATCCTTGACGGGGACCACCACCATGAATCTTGAGTAGTGGTCTACGATAGTCAGGGCATATGTATATCCACTTCGGCTAGGCGTGAGCTTGACATGATGCAGAGCGACCAACTCCAACGGCTGGCGGGTGACAATCGGCTGTAGCGGGGCCTTCTGACTGGTTTCATCCCGTCTCCTCAGCGCACAGGGGCCACACTCTCTGCACCAGGCCTCTACGGACTCTCGCATCCCACTCCAGTAGAAGCGCTCCCTCAGCAGCATCTCTAACTTCTTCCAGCCGAAGTGTCTGGCTCCGTCATGGTAAGCCTGCAGGACCTTGGGTACGCACGCCTGTGGCACCACCAGCTGGCGGACCTTCTCGTGCGTTTTCGGATTGATTAATCCCCTGTACAGCTTTTCTTGCTGCAGGTAAAGGTCCCTCTGTTTCCACAACCGCTGAGCTTCGAGGGGGGCTGTAGGTTCTAGTCGAGAAGCACCTTGGGCAATCATCATTTTGACAAGCTGGACCATGGGTTCCTGATCTTGAGCCTCCTGCCACCCCTGGCAGGGTAACGGGTCAAACTTCGCTTGCTGCTGGCCAACATAGGGCTTTTCGTCCCTCGGCTGATGGAACGCGGGCAGCTCAATTTCCTCCAAACCATCTTCCTCCACCCCTTCATCGGGTAGGTGCGGCATTTGGGACAATGCATCCGCGTTGGTGTTCTTGCGGCCGGCCCTGTACTTAATGGTGAACTCATAGTTGGCTAGCCGGGCCACCCATCGCTGCTCCAGGGCCACCAGTTTTGCAGTGTCCAGATGCGTCAAAGAGTTGTTGTCCGAGTAAGCGGTGAACTTCGCCAATGCCAGGTAATGTTTGAACCTTTCTGTTATTACCCAGAAGAGTGTCAAGAACTCCAACTTGAAAGAGATGTAATTCTCGGGATTCCTCTCTGTCAGCCGAAGCTTCCTGCTTGCGTAGGCGATCACCTTCTCCCTGCCATCTTGCATTTGGAACAGGACAGCACCTAAGCCCACGTTGCTGGCGTCTGTGTAAAGAAGGAACGGGAGTCCATAGTCAGGATAGGCCAGGATTTCCTCCCCTGTCAGGGCCGACTTCAATTGCTGGAAGGACTCCTCGTGCTTCTCGCCCCAGGCAAACGGGGGTCCGGGAGTTCTGCCATTCTTGGTCTGTCCCACGAGGAGGTCTTGCATGGGCGAGCCATCTTGGTGTACCCCTTGATAAAGCGACGGTAGTAGCCCACCAGACCCAGGAACTGCCTCACCTCTTTTTCCGTGGTAGGTTGCGGCCAACTCTGGATGGTGGTGATTTTCTCGGGGTCCGGGGCCACTCCTTCATCTCTCTCCACTTGCCCGAGGTACTGCACTTTGGGCTTCAACAGGTGGAACTTAGAGGCCTTTAACTTCATCCCGTACTTGGAGAGGGCTGAAAACACTTCTGCCAGGTGCTCCAGATGGGCTTCATATGTCTTGGAATAAACGATCACATCATCCAGGTACAGCAGAACAGTCTCGAAGTTGAGATGCCCCAAGCAACACTCCATAAGCCTCTGGAAGGTTCCCGGGGCATTGCACAGCCCAAAAGGCATACTGTTGAACTCGCAGAGTCCCATTGGGGTAGCAAACGCAGTCTTCTCGCGGTCTTCTTCTGCAATCGCCACCTGCCAGTAGCCACTAGTGAGGTCAAGTGTAGAGAAATAATTAGCAGTCTTCAGCACAGCTAACGACTCTTCAATGCGAGGAAGAGGGTATGCATCCTTATGCGTTATCTGATTAATCTTCCGGTAATCCACACACATTCTCATGGTACCATCTTTCTTCTTTACCAGGACCAATGGGGCTGCCCAGGGTCTACAACTATGACAGATGACCCCTGCCTCCTTCATGTTCCTCAACATATCTTTGGCGCACTGGTAGTGTGCAGGTGGGATCGGCCTGTACCTCTCTTTAATAGGTGGATGTGTGCCTGTGGGGATATGGTGCTGAACCCCCTTAATCCTTCCGAAATCTAACAGGTGCTTACTGAATACCTGCCCATACTCCTGCACTACCCGACACACCCCCTCTTTGTGATGTGTGGGTGTAGATTCGGTGCCGACATGCAGCTCCCGGCACCACTCCTCTACCTGTTTGGGCGGGGTGTCACTATCTGACTGTGATGCGGTGATGGTGGAGGTTGTTACATGGATGGCGTCTGTGTCTACAGAGAACAACTTAGCAATGGTGGCGTAGCAGGGCAGCCTAACCTCTTCCTCTCCGCAGTTCATCAACGGGGACTCTCCCCTTCTTGACATCAATCACCCCTCTGGCTGCCATTACTGTGGGCCAATGTTCTGAAGGCAAAGGCTCCACCACTACCGGGTAATCCTGTCCCCGGGGACCTACTGCTGCCCTGCAATAAATCATTATTTTGCTCCGTGGAGGCACCACTAGAGGCGCCAAATCCATCACTCGCACACCACCAATCTCTCCACCTGTCATGATCACCTGTTGCCGCTGCAGGAAAGCCCGGATTTGACATTGCAGAGCCCTCTGCTGGCCCCCTCCCACAGTGGCAGACAATTGTTGTAACAGATGCAGTACCTCTCCCATGCAATTCTCAATCACGTTGGTCCCAAGGACCACCTTTGGGTTACGGTCACTGGGGTCATTCTGTACCACAATCATCCCCTGACGTTTCAACTCCACTCGCCCAACTGTCAGAGTCACTTCCTTGAACCCCACTTGGGTCATAGGGAGTCCATTGGCCGCAATGATGGTCAAACTGTCATCCGGAGGGGCAAGTTCACTATCAGACCAATAACGTTGGTATAATACATAAGGTATAGTTGTTACCTGCGATCCGGTGTCAAGAAGGGCTAAGGTCGGGATACCGTCCACAGCCAGGGAGATGATGGGGCAACCTCCAACATACCGATCCCGCCAATCAGCTGGGCCTTGAGGGTGTATTCCTGAGGATTGGCCCTTGGTCTCAGGGTTTGCTCGTTTAAAGGACACCGACGGGAGTAGTGACTGGTCTTGTTGCACTTGTAGCAGACATGTGGTCCATAACGGTTGTTGTTCTTCCTCCTCCCCTGCATCCACGGGACATCCTCCAGGCTGTCGGTGAGCTGTATCTTCTCCGCCGGCTTGACTTTCGTCGGTAGCTGCAGGGCAGCGAGGATTCTGGCAACATCATCACTCAGGCGCTGGACTTACGATGACAGATCTTCCGGAGCCCCGGGGGTTGCTGTAGGGGCGGCAAGGCCAACAGGGGGGCTGCTACTGAGATGGGAACGGTGTCAGCCGGCCAAGATGGCGGGTCGGGAGCAACAGCATCCGCTGTCTGTAGTGCTTTAATAGCCCGCTCCTTTAGGACTGCAAAGTTCAAGTCTGTGTGTTCCAGACCACAGCCGTAGTTGCTTTCGATTTTCAGCGGACCCCAGCCCCTGCAGGAACTGTTCTACCAGCATTTTGTTACTGTCAACCTCATTAATTGGGTCCACCCGCCTCAGCGTACGCAAGGCAGGCTGTAGCCGCAAGGCGTAGTCTCGGATACTGTCCCGCGGCCGCTATCGGCAGTTATAGAACTGCATCTGTAACTCAGCTTCCGTGCGGGTCTCAAAAGCAATCTGGAGTTTATCAAAAATGGCGGTTACCGAGACCCAGTCCACGTCTACCCAGGTATCCACCTTCTGCTTGGCGGCTCTGGTCAGCTGCCCAAGTACTACCGCTGCACGCTGCTTGCCAGTCATGGCGCACAAATCGAGAATCATGCATATTTTCTTCTGGAACACCTGCAAGGCATCAGAATTCCCATCGTACTGGGGTAGCCAGGCACCACCGGGCACGTAGGGCAAGGAGATTGGCATTACCTGGGTGACCGTCGGGGCCGCAGCTCCCCCCGCTCCTGTGACCAGAGCGAGAGCCGCCACATTCCCGTTATCAGGCACATCTGCAGGCGCCGCCGCTCCAGCGGCCGGCGCCACTCTGCCGTCTGGGTTAGGCGCGGACATCTTCCCGCTTCTCCCCCTTTGTCTTTTTTTGGCACTCCTCTTTTAGTTTCGTTTTTCGACTTACGGCCTTGCTTTCTGGCCATGTTCCCAGCGGGCGGGGCTTCTTCTTTCGCGCCCTTTTCTCAGGGAAGAAGACTCTGGGCGGGAATCTTCGCGCCCAAAAATGGCAGCAAGATGGCGGTTTCTGGAAGTTCTGCAACGGATTACCGCTGACTTCAACACAAGGTGCACTTCCACAAGGTAAGTGGATGGGTATCTATCCTGTTCGTGACGCCAGAAATCGAGGTGTACCACCCCGCTCTCAGCATCCGAGCTGCTCGGATCCAGACCTTCTGTGGGTGGCTCGAGGGTCTCCGGACCCAGGGGTCTCGCGGTCACTTCGATCAAAAAGGGGATTATAGTGGTGGATGTAGGACGTATATGTATGGGCTGAGCCGTAGAAAGCTCGTGACGCCACCCACGGTGTGTGGTGAGGTTGGACACGACCGCTGCAGTTACGGGGGCACCTGGGGGAGATGTTGTGCAGCAAGTTGTTAACCCCTCCTTGGGCAGGGATGGTGGCCGCGGGACCCATTGGGCTTTTGGTGCAGGGAGATGGGCGACCGCAGGGTGCTGGTGTACTCACTATTGAAGGAAACACACGAGATTCTGGTAAACCAAGGTGATGGTGGTCAGTGCCGGCTGCGTTCTGGTTCCCCCACCCAGCTGGTGGTCTCTCTCTTTCTCCTGCACCTTCTTTGGAATTTTGGACTGCCTGTGCTTGCAACTTCAGGAGTCCGCTCCTGGCTGGATGTGGCCTAAGGAGCCCTTGCCCGCAGATGCTGGCCCGTGGGATCTCTGAGCCCTGGCAGTGGCCTTTTATCCCCCTCGGTGGGCTGTTGTCTCCTAATAGGGACTTTGGGTGGGACAGGACCTCGAGTCCTGGCCTCAATCGGTTAATTAAGCAGTTCCAGTAGCTTCTGGACTTGGCTTCAGGGTCCGAGTACCCACCTGTGTTCTCCGGTTTCCGAGTCGGTTCCCCGGGTCGGTACCGGCGGGCCACTACCCTCTCCCGGTCCACCTCGGTTCCACCGAGCCGTCTTCCCGGCTCCTGCAGGCGGAGACCGCCATCTGCCTCCTAGCCAATGGCACCAGGGCTCCTACCCTGGCGCCGTCCAATTTGGGGTATTCGCCTCTGCTGGAGCTGGACACAGCTCCAGCCCACACTCCTCTCCAACTTGAACTCTAACACTGTACTCCCTTTATTTTCCCGCCCCGGGCTGTCTAGACTCCTTGGTGGGCATCTTCCAACCGCCGGGTTCCGCCCCCTGGTGTGTCCATCCAGCCCTGAGGGGGGTGACTAGGCTTTTAAAGGTTAGCTGATGTCACATGTGAGGGAACCGTGTTGTGCACAGGCCTATTTGTGACTACCTGGCCCGGCCAGGGCGTCACATATATATATCATGCCCTGGAATCAGTTGCATGCAGAGAAGGTCTGTCTGTGCTCACACAGCTTTAACAACGTGCGCAGTTGAAGCACAATGATCTCGCCCAGCTGTCAGAGGTGTGTGAACGTGGGGAGTGTGTCTGCAATCACTGCACACGCTTCCCAGCATTCTGAATCCTCCATGCCCTTTCAGACCTGTGTAAGCAGGAGCAGTATCTCACAGTTGAAACCAGAAATTTACATACACTATCTAATAAGACACATATGCATGTTTTTCTCACTATCTGACATGAAATCAGAATAAACCTTTCCTGTTTTAGATCAATTAGAATTACCAAAATTATTTGTTTGCCAAATCCAGAATACAGAGAATGTATTAAGGCATTTTTATTACTTTCTGCAAAGTCAAACATTTACATACACTAAGGGGTACTTCGCACACTACGACATCGCAAGCCAATGGTAGCGATGCCGAGCGCGATAGTCCCCGCCCCCGTCGCAGCTGCGATATCTTGTGATAGCTGCCGTAGCGAAAATTATCGCTACGGCAGCTTCACATGCACTTACCTGCCCTGCGACGTCGCTCTGGCCGTTGAACCACCTCATTCCTAAGGGGGCGGGTCGTGCGGCATCACAGCGACGTCACACGGCAGGCGGCCAATAGAAGCAGGGGGGTGGAGATGAGCGGGAAGTAAACATCCCGCCCACCTCCTTCCTTCCTCATTGCAGCCGGTACGCAGGTAAGGCGATGTTCCTCACTCCTCCGGCTTCACACACAGCGATGTGTGCTGCCACAGGAACGAGGAACAACATCGTAATATCGGTCCTTCCGAAATTATGGAAATGACCGACGCTACACCGATCACTTGATTTCGACGCTTTTGCGCTCGTTAATCGTAGTAAAAAGGATTCACATACTCCGATGTCAACAGCGACACCGGATGTGCGTCACTTTCGATTTGACCCCACCGACATCGCACCTGCGATGTCGTAGTGTGCAAAGTACCCCTATGAGTATTATGCCTTTAAACAATATGGGACAGCCCATATGATGACGTCATGTCTTTGGAAGCAACTGATAGGTTTATTAACAATATTTGAGCTAACTAGAGACACACCTGTGGATGTATTATAATGCACACCTTAAACACACTGCTTCTTTGTGTAGCATCATGGGAAAGTTAAAAGAAATCAGCTAAGATCTCAGGAAGAGAATTGTGGACTTGCACAAGTCTGTTCCATCCTTGGGTGCAACTTCCAGATACATGAACATGCCTCGTTCATCTGTACAAACAATTAAACAATTATACGCAAGTACAAACAAGATGGAGATGTCCAGCCAGGAAGGAGATGGGTTCTGTTTACCAGATATGAAAATGCTTTAATCAGACATGTGCATATCAACCCAAGAACAAAAGCAAAAGACCTTGTGAAGATGCTCGTGTAAGATGGTAAGATTGTGTCATTATGATTGTGTCAGTGAAACAAGTACTGTATCAACATGGGCTTATAGACCTTAATTTTTGGAGATATGTCCTGTGGTCTGACAAAACTAAAATTGAACTGTATGGCCATTATGACTGTCATTACGTTTGGAGGAAAAAAAGGGAGAAGCTTTGAAGCCTAGGAACACCATCCCAACTGTGAAACATGGGGGTGGCAGCATCATGTTGTGGGGTTGTGTTGCTGCAGGAGGGACTGATGCACTTCACAAAATAGATTGCATCATGAGGAAAGAAGATTATATGGTAATACTGAAGCAACATCTTAAGACATCAGCCAAAAACTTAAAGCTTGGGGAGGAAATGGGTCTGAACAATGACCCGAAGCATACTGCCAAACTGGTTACAAAGTGGCTTAAGGATAACAAAGTCAATGTATTGGAGTGGCCATCACAAAGCCCTGATCTCAATCCTATTGAAAATTTATGGACAAAGCTGAAAAGCCAGGTGCAAGTAAGGTGACGTACAAACATGGCTTAGTTACACCAGTTCTGTCAGGAAGAATGGGCCCAAATTCATACCAAATATTGAAAGAAGCTTGTGTAAGGATATTCAAATGTTTAACCCAAGTCATATACTTTAAGGGCAATGGTTCCAAATACTAATGAAATGTGTGTAACGTTTTGACTTTGCAAAAAATAATAAAAATGCATTAAAACATTCTCTCTCTCTCTCTCTCTCTCTAATTATTCTGGCATTTGGCAAATATAAATAATTCTGATAATAATTGACCTAAAACAGGAAAGGTTTCCTCTGATTTCATGTCAGATAGTGAGAAAAACAAGAATATGGGTCTTTTTAGATAGTCCATGTTAATTTCTGGTTTCAACTGTAGATAGAGGATAGATAGGTAGATAATAGAAAGATAAGAGATATATACATAGTATCATAAAAGATTAAAGATAGATCATTTAAGGAGTTGTCCGACATAAACATAAAAAAAATTAAGCTAATCTATGCTGTATTGTCATATAAAACATCCCTACATTATTTTTTTTTGTTTTTTAACTTTTGTTCCTCTTGAATTATCACTTTATTCTCTGCAGCTCTTTTTTACATGTGTGTCGCCCCCGCGTCAGCAGCTGAGCTGCTCGGATCCGGATCAGCGGTGGCTCGAGAGGGCTTCGGACCCTGGGGTCATGCGGCTCCTCAAACAAAGGGAGGTTATGTACAGGGGATGGTGTGGAAAGTTCGTGAGGCCACCCGTGGTGCGTGGTAAGATGGAGAACCACTGCTGCGATTGGGAGTACCCGGTGGCGATGGCGTGGGCAGCTAGGTGTTTAACCCCTCCACAGGTAGGTGGAATGCCCCGGGACTCGGTGATGGTGACTGGGATGTGCCATTGGGATGGTAGGGGACACCTGTGTACTCACTCAGTCCAATAACGCTGACAACGACAACTGTAGTAAACCAAAGTTCTGGACACCGCTGCCGCTGATGGGGAGCATGCCTGGGTCCCGCTTCTGTTGGTGTTGCCTGATAGCCTGTGACCCTTCTCCGTGGCACCTTGTCTTCTAGTTGGCCCCTTTAGTCTGAAACTAATCGGCTCCCACTACCCAGTATGGCTTACTGAGGGAGCTTGCTCTCAGGGTTCACGCTTGGGATCTTCTGGACCATGTAGTGGAAAGTCCTATCCCCCTCGTTGCGCTAGTACCCCGATTTTGGAGCGGGTGGAGAACAGATCTTGAAGGCTCCATCCTCGTTGGGTAAATTGTCAGGACACCTGAGGCTACTCCCTGTACCCCGTCATGCCCTGGCCCCTGCCCGGTGATGGCACAAGGCCGCTTGCTGTCCTCCTCGACAGTCCGTGCCCCTTGTCACGATCACCTGTGACCGGGGTCCAGCTCCCACCAGGCCCAGACCAAAGACTGCTACCTAGTAGTTAAAAGGAGCCCAGCTCCTGACCTCCTCTCACTTTCACCTCCAACACTACACTCTTCCTTTCTCAGACTCTGACTCCTGACACTACTGACCTCCCCTTTAACCAACCCCCCAAGTGGGTGACCCTATTCCACTCAGGCCATCCACTGGTGTGTCTTGGGGGTGTGGTGCAGAGTGTTCCTAGGATTTTGATTAGCTGTTCTTGGCAACACCAAAGGTTAGAGACCCGTAACCAAAGAGGAGGTGGATATTGCACAGAAGGGCAGATTGCACAATACCCTGTGACGACCTGATAGGCCAGGGCGTCACACATGCAGCTTCACCAAACATGAAATCTTCCTGTGCCAAACCTCACAGTCAGAGCTGGCACCGCCCTCAGTGTACAGAACTGCCCTCTGCACACATTCCCTGTCATTATTTTCCACAAGCACCTGACAGATAAATTAATACTATGTAATGAAGACTATATATAGCCCCCAATGTGAGTCTATAGGATATATACACACATACAGTTAGGTCCAGAAATATTTGGACAGTGACACAATTTTCGCGAGTTGGGCTCTGCATGCCACCACATTGGATTTGAAATGAAACCTCTACAACAGAATTCAAGTGCAGATTATAACGTTTAATTTGAAGGTTTGAACAAAAATATCTGACAGAAATTGTAGGAATTGTACACATTTCTTTACAAACACTCCACATTTTAGGAGGTCAAAAGTAATTGGACAAATAAACCAAACCCAAACAAAATATTTTTATTTTCAATATTTTGTTGCGAATCCTTTGGAGGCAATCACTGCCTTAAGTCTGGAACCCATGGACATCACCAAACGCTGGGTTTCCTCCTTCTTAATGCTTTGCCAGGCCTTTACAGCCGCAGCCTTCAGGTCTTGCTTGTTTGTGGGTCTTTCCGTCTTAAGTCTGGATTTGAGCAAGTGAAATGCATGCTCAATTGGGTTAAGATCTGGTGATTGACTTGGCCATTGCAGAATGTTCCACTTTTTTGCACTCATGAACTCCTGGGTAGCTTTGGCTGTATGCTTGGGGTCATTGTCCATCTGTACTATGAAGCGCCGTCCGATCAACTTTGCAGCATTTGGCTGAATCTGGGCTGAAAGTATATCCCGGTACACTTCAGAATTCATCCAGCTACTCTTGTCTGCTGTTATGTCATCAATAAACACAAGTGACCCAGTGCCATTGAAAGCCATGCATGCCCATGCCATCACGTTGCCTCCACCATGTTTTACAGAGGATGTGGTGTGCCTTGGATCATGTGCCGTTCCCTTTCTTCTCCAAACTTTTTTCTTCCCATCATTCTGGTACAGGTTGATCTTTGTCTCATCTGTCCATAGAATACTTTTCCAGAACTGAGCTGGCTTCATGAGGTGTTTTTCAGCAAATTTAACTCTGGCCTTTCTATTTTTGGAATTGATGAATGGTTTGCATCTAGATGTGAACCCTTTGTATTTACTTTCATGGAGTCTTCTATTTACTGTTGACTTAGAGACAGATACACCTACTTCACTGAGAGTGTTCTGGACTTCAGTTGATGTTGTGAACGGGTTCTTCTTCACCAAAGAAAGTATGCGGCGAACATCCACCACTGTTGTCATCTGTGGACGCCCAGGCCTTTTTGAGTTCCCAAGCTCACCAGTCAATTCCTTTTTTCTCAGAATGTACCCGAATGTTGATTTTGCTACTCCAAGCATGTCTGCTATCTCTCTGATGGATTTTTTTCTTTTTTTTCAGCCTCAGGATGTTTTGCTTCACCTCAATTGAGAGTTCCTTAGACCGCATGTTGTCTGGTCACAGCAACAGCTTCCAAATGCAAAACCACACACCTGTAATCAACCCCAGACCTTTTAACTACTTCATTGATTACAGGTTAACGAGGGAGACACCTTCAGAGTTAATTACAGCCCTTAGAGTCCCTTGTCCAATTACTTTTGGTCCCTTGAAAAAGAGGAGGCTATGCATTACAGAGCTATGCTTCCTAAACCCTTTCTCCGATTTGGATGTGAAAACTCTCATATTGCAGCTGGGAGTGTGCACTTTCAGCCCATATTATATATATAATTGTATTTCTGAACATGTTTTTGTAAACAGCTAAAATAACAAAACTTGTGTCACTGTCCAAATATTTCTGGACCTAACTGTACATATATACTCACACACAATTACACCCACCCACCCACACCTACAGTTATATAACATATATAATCCCCCTTCATGGACTGTCTCTGCCCCCCCCAGCACCGCCCTCATCCGCTCTGTCTCTTACCCGTGCACTCTGTTCTGTGCCTGCACTCTCTTCTCTGCCGCTCCCCCTCCCCCGCTCTGTCTCTCCCCCTGCACTCTCTTCTCTACTGCCCCTCCCCCCGTTCTGTCTCTCACCCGTGCACTCTGTTCTCTTCCCCTGCACTTTCTTCTCTGTCCCTCTTCCCCTGCTCTGTCTCTCACCCATGCACTGACTTCTCTCCCCATGAACTCTCTTCTCTGTCCCCTCCACCGCTCTGTCTCTCACCTCTGCATGGTCTTCTCTCCCCCTGCACTCTCTTCTCTGCCGCCCCTCCTCCCCCCTCCCTATCTCTCACCCGTGCACTGTCTTCTCTTCCCCTGAACTTTCTTCTCTGCCCCTCTTCCCCTGCTCTGTCTCTCACCCATGCACTGACTTCTCTCCCCATGAACTCTCTTCTCTGTCCCCTCCACCGCTCTGTCTCTCACCTCTGCATGGTCTTCTCTCCCCCTGCACTCTCTTCTCTGCCGCCCCCCCTCCCCCCTCCCTGTCTCTCACCCGTGCACTGTCTTCTCTCCCCCTGCACTCTCTTCTCTGCCGCCCCCTCCCCCTTCCTGTCTCTCACTCGTGCACTGTCTTCTCTCACACTACACTCTCTTCTCTGCCTCCCCAGCACCCCCCTCCCCTCGCTCTGTCTCTCACTTGTGCACTGTGTTCTCTCCACCTACACTCTCTTCTCTGCCGCATCCCCCGCTCTGTCTCTCATCCGTGCACTGTCTTCTCTCCCCTGTACTCTCTTCTCTGCCACCCCCCTCCTCCCCACTCTGTCTCTCAGCCGTGCACTGTGTTCTCTTCCCTGCACTCTCTTCCCTGCCGCTCCCCTCTCCCCACTCTGTCTCTCACCTGTGCACTCTGTTCTCTCCCCCTGCACTCTCTTCTCTGCCACCCCCCTCCCCCCACTCTATCTCTCACCCGTGCACTGTCTTCTCTTCCCCTGCACTCTAGTCTCTGCTGCCCCCCGCTTTGTGTCTCACCTGTGCACTCTGTTCTCTCCCCCTGCACTCTCTTCTCTGCCACCCCCCTCCCCCCACTCTATCTCTCACCCGTGCACTGTCTTGTCTCTTCCCCTGCACTCTAGTCTCTGCTGCCCCCCGCTCTGTCTCTCACCTGTGCACTCTGTTCTCTCCCCCTGCACTCTCTTATCTGCCCTTCTCCCGCTCTGTCTCTCACTCATGTACTCTTTTCTCTCCCCCCGCACTCTCTTCTCTGCCGCCCCCCTCTCCCCGCTCTGTCTCTCACCTGTGCACTCTGTTCTCTCCCCCTGCACTCTCTTCTCTGCCACCCCTCTCCCTCCCCGCTCTGTCTCTCACCCGTGCACTGTCTTCTCTCCCCCTGCACTCCCTTCTCTGCTGCCCCCTGCTCTGTCTCTCACCCGTGCACTCTGTTCTCTCCCCCTGCACTCTCTTATCTGCCCTCCTCCCGCTCTGTCTCTCACCCGTGCATTGTCTTCTCTCCCCCTGCACTCTCTCCTCTGCTGCCCCCGCTCTGTCTCTCACCCGTGCACTCTTTTCTCTCCCCCTGCACTCTCTTTTCTGTCCTCCCCCACTCTGTCTCTTACCTGTGCACTGTCTTCTCTCCCCCTGCACTCTCTTCTCTGCTACCTCCTGCTCTGTCTCTCACCCGTGCACTCTTTCGCCCCCTGCACTCTCTTTTCTGCTGCCCCCCTCTCTCACCCATGCTTTTGTCTTCTCCTCCGTGCTGTGATGAGTGCAGCCTGCTTACAGCTAGGTGATGCAGAGCTCAGTGCTGTTGTTTGCTGGTGTCAGGTGACGTCCATGCTCTCTGCTCCTGACTGTATTCAAAAGCCAGGAGCGCCGGAGGCTATATTCATCACAGTGTGAGGAGAGAGACAGTGCACAGGGGGAGTCGCACAGTTACCCGGGCCCTATACATCACAATGAGCTGTGGCAAACAGCGCTGACGGTGTCCTAGATAGAGAGGGCAGCCCTCTTTGTCCAGGACCCGGGCACATACAGGACACAGATAGCAGCGCACAGGGAGCGGTGGAGAGTACGGAATGTGTGGGGAGGGGGTGGGGAAGGATGAGATGGGCGGGGGCTCATCACACTGTACCTAGTCCGCTGCAGGGCGGCAACATGACGTTGGCTGTGATGGCCGTCAACAAGGTCCAGCTCCTGCTGACGTATTATCAAAGGAAGCAGCAATATCACAGCAGGAGCGGTCACATGACCAGTCTGAGCCGGGGGAGAGGGTCTGACAGCAGGGCAGGTAGGTAGTTGCTATCTACTTACCTGCCCCAATGTAGCCCAATGGTGAAATAACAAAAAATAAGTAACATAAGCCAGATAACCCCTTTAATTAATAGGTAGAAGAAAGATAGATAGATAGATAGATAGATAGATAGATAGATAGATAGATATACCATGGTTCTTCAATTATGGGCAGGGGTTGCAGAGGTACCTTATGCCGAGCTCATGGATGCCGCATTTGCTGGCACACATCACAGGTGCAGCAATAATGGGCAGCCAACTGCTTGATGCCACGCCACTAAAAAAATTTGGTGACTCTTTTTTCAGTCCTTTTCCTCCCTTGATGCCCGGCCAAGGGGATGTCATAGGCCAGTTGGAGTAGCTGTGTCCTGTACCGCTACATGACAATGAGTTGCCTGGTCGCCGCTTCAGGGATGCATGTGCCACTGGCCTTCGTTACGAGATGATACAACCGGTTTTCTCCGGTGAAGCTATCCTCATGCCCAGGATTGATGATTTATTGGATTGGCTAGCCAGTGCCCAATTAGCAACCATGTTAGATTTGAGCAAGGGCTACTGGGAGATATCCCTAATGGTGGACGCTCGGGAGTACCCCGCTTTCATTATCCCATTAAGACTTTTTGAGTTCCTGGGAATGCACTTCGGCATGAAAATGCCTATGTTACCTTCCAGAGACTGGCGGATCAGCTGTTAGAACAATGTCGGAACTATGCCTCTGCTTATTTAAATGACATTGCAATTTTTAGCTGAACCTGGGAGGACCATCTTAAACACTTGGCCATAGTTTTAGACTGTATCCTGACTGCAGGACTGACCATTCACCCTGATAAATGCCAGTTGGGAATGGCTAAGATGCAGTACCTCGGGCACAGAGTAAGGGGTGGGACCTTAAAGCCTGAGCCTACCAAGGTGGAAGCCATTAGGTGTACACCTCAGACTAAGAAGCACGTACTTGCTTTTCTGGGAACTGAAGGATATTTCAAAAATGTGGTTCTAACTTCAGCACCTTGGCTAAGCCCCTAACCGACCTGACCCATAAGAACATGCCTAGGAATGTGACATGAATGAGTGCATGCAAGGATGCCTTTTCAGCATTAATGACCGCCCTAATCACTGCTCGTGTGTTGGTCGCCCATAAGTGCAGGTTCCTCATGAAAATAGAGGTGTCCACATTTGGGATTGGAGCAGTTCTTAGCCAGGTGAATGCCACTGGGGAGGAACATCCTGTCGCCATTGCTAGTCGGAAACTACTGGATTGGGAAGTTGCCTATACAACCATTGAAAAGGATTTCCTTGCCATTGTATGGGCACTAAAAAATTGCAACCATGCTTGTATGGCAGAGACTTTACAATTGTGACAGGCCATAACCACCTTATATGGCTGAACCGCGTGTCAGGGGACAATGGATGATTGCTGCAGTGGAGCTTGTCCTTACAACCCTACAGTTTTTCTATCCAATACAAACAGGGAAGCCAACACTAGAACGTTGATGGACTGTCCTAGCAAGAAGAAAGTTAGCCTTCCTCAGATTGACCTACCCCTACCGCTGTACGAGGAACAGTTGAGCAAACTGGACTAAAGTTAGGTGACCAGAGGTCTGTGTAGACCTCATGGCATCCTCACTTATTAAAAAGGGGTGGAGAAGTTGTGATGGTGTGACATGGTGGGTTGGGTATCATTTTGTCTATGTCCATATTAGCTTAGTTACCATCTGCATGCCTGTTTATGAACCCTTGTTGACATTTCCTGACTGTCCATTCATTACTGTCCTGCTCTGTAAATGCTGAAAATCACCCCCTCTAGTGCCTCTATCCATAGGGCCTGAAAACCATCCTGTCTACCTACCCCTTGATATAAGGAGAGGGCCTGAAGTGGACAAGGAGAGCAGTAAGATTCATCTTGTGTGGGATGCATATGCTAAAGCCAGCACCTCAGAGAGACTTGGCAAAACTCTGATTACCCTGAAAAAGACTGCTGGAGAATTGGGACTCTCATCTCCTGGGCATTTTTCCCACTAATGGACTATTTTACCCTCTGTATGGTTGATTGTTTATGGACTTTTTGGTTTGCATGAAAAT
Organism: Anomaloglossus baeobatrachus; assembly: GCF_048569485.1. Taxonomy (NCBI): domain Eukaryota; kingdom Metazoa; phylum Chordata; class Amphibia; order Anura; family Aromobatidae; genus Anomaloglossus; species Anomaloglossus baeobatrachus. The sequence goes on along the minus strand of NC_134353.1, from coordinate 804,151,122 downwards.
AAAGGTTCTTGGTATTGTTCACTCATCCCTCGCTCTGTTGATTGTGTGATACTGGAGAAGGACCCCGTAACATATACATAGATAATAGAGGCTAGATTATGGATAGATAGATAGATAGACAGACAGACAGACAGACACACACACGTGTTAAGCCTACTTTACACGCTACAATGTATCTTACAATGTGTCGGCGGGGTCACGTCGGAAGCGACGCACATCTGGCATCGTAAGGTACATTGCAGTGTGTGACAGGTACGTGCGATTGCGATTGAACATTAAAACATTAATCGCATACACATCGTACCTTTCTCTAGAACTGCACGTCAGATTGTTCATCGTACCTGGGGTAGCACAGCACACATTGCAGTGTGTGACACCCCGGGAACGATGAACAGATCTTACCAGCGTCCTGCGGCTCCCGGCCCACAATGCGGAAGGAAGGAGGTGGGTGGGATGTTTACGTCCCGCTCATCTCCGCCCCTCCGCTTCTATTGGCCGGCTGCCGCGTGATGTCGATGTGACGCTGAACGTCCCTCCCACTCCAGGAAGTGGACGTTCTCCTCCCACATCGAGGTCGTATGGACGGTAAGTACGTGTGACGGGGGTTAATCGTTTGTACGGCACGTTCAACAAATTGAACGTGCCACACATACGATGGGGGCATTGCAAATCGCATACGATATCGTATGCGAAATTGCAACGTGTAAAGCAGGCTTTACACACAGGGTTTAGAGAGTTATGTTGATGTTCCAGAATGCAATATGACTATATTTGAATAAATTCAGAATTTTTTTGTTCAAGAAATAAATGTACATAGGAGTAGGTTTTTCTATTAACATGAAATTTTGGATAGTGAAAGCAATCCTTCCCTTATATGATTCAATTTGTCCTCAACGCTTTATGCTTCATCTACTTTGTAAGTGTTGTGTCTTTAAATGCATTTTTTTTTCTTTAACAGAATAAGACATGTTTCAGACACTATATTTTTTCAGTGATAATTTGATTTTCAAGCATAAGATTATAGGAGTCATCACACAGTTATTTGATTTGATATTTGCCTTTTCCAAGTTCATATAGCCACTGGGTATACAACTGAAAATCCAGCATCTTCTGCATACGCAGATGCCGATTATTCCTTTATGTAATATTTGCCTCTACAATTTATAAATTTAATTCAGAATAATAACTTGAGGCAGAAATGTGGCGTAACACGCAGTTATTGTGATGCTGACCTGGTAAGTTGTGTGCGCGGGAAGAAGCCAGTATGGCAGTAAATGTAAATACATTTTATATCATAGAGCTTACATTTTCAGCTTCTCTTTCATCATTCCAGCAGTTTGTTTCTTTCTATAAAGCCAAAATCTGCAGTATAAGAAGGGGGAGTACTCAGCCTATCTATTTGTACTAAACTCCTTAAGGAAAATATAATAGTGTTTTATTATCCCAACCCTCCCACAGCCAGAACGGTGCATAATCCTCAGAAACCTTTCTCTTGCTGAGAAAGCTATAAGACAGAGAATTAAAGAATTGCTGATATAATGTAGAACTCTGCACATCTTTGTATATGTTGGATTACAAAGAACTGACGAAAAATGAAATCTAAAATGGAAAATAGATACAAAAAGGGCAAAGTCTGTGTTAATCTACCAATAGTCGTTATCAAATGATACAGATACTGTATACTGAGCGGTTTAATACAGTTATACATTTTTAGGTCACTGAAAATATGCAGTAATGTAATTCCAGACAAGCAAACTGTTAATATTACGAATTAATTTTTATTTATTTTATAGGATGATGCCGGATGTGGAATTGGGTCTTGGTTTGCCGAACGGTGAAACTTGTTGGCCCAAGTTAGCAGTAAATTAGCATCTGTGTAGATGGGGATGTCAGAAAGAGTGCACACACATCAGCGCTTTCGGCAATGTAGCTTTGCAATATGGGGAGTGATATACGAGCATAGGGTGCTTTTATGTCAGAGTGTATAGCAATACTATGGTTTACACATAGCTATCAATGGCATTGTTGTAAGTTGTGTATTTTCTCTACGTACATGTGACACCCTGGACTATTCAGGTCGTCACAGGGTACTGCACAAACTGCTCTCCCCGTGCAGTATTCAACCCCCCATGGTTCTGGGTCTCTATCCTGCAGTACTGCCTCCACCAGCATTCAGAAATCCTAAATACACTTTGCACCACACCTGTCAGGCACACCAGGGGGCTGCTTAAGCAGGAAAAGGGCCACCTACCTAGGGGTCAGACAGGGAGGTGGGAGGTGTCAAGTTAGTTGAGTGGTATCCCTCGAGCTGAGAGGCGCTCTGAGGAAACTGGAAGTTGGAGCTCCCAGGGGAAAAGTAAACTAGGTCGCAAACGGTGGTCTGGACTTAGAGGAGTTGGACCCCTGGTCACCCCTGGAACCGTCAAGGAGGACGGTCTGCAGCCTGGTCCTATCACTGGTCCAGAACCGAAGGCACATCGGGGTACACGGACCCTAGGTCAGGGAGAAGCTTCAGGTGACCCGGCAATAAACCTGCGGAGGACAGGGTCTTTATGGACTGTTTCCACCAAGCTCAGAGATCGGGGGCACTAGCGCAACAAGGGGGATAGGGCTTTCCTAGGAAGTGGCCCACTGAAATCCCAAGCATGAGCTCCTGAGAGCAGGCTCCTTCACTTAGCCATAGTGGGGAGCAGGGGCCAAGCTACCGGGCCACAACAGAGAATCTAAACTTTTGTGCCAGGACACAGGTCACGGACCACCAGGCAGTGCTGCAGGGGATGGGACCCGGACAAGCTCCCCTTGAGAGGCAACGGCAGTCAGAGACTTGGTTTACTCTGTTATCAGCGTCTGCTTCATTGCTGAGTGAGTACCCGACTGGCCCCTGCATTGCAACCCCACATCTCCCTCCAGAGTCCTGGAGCCTACCCCTACCCGTGGAGGGTAATGTCATCTAGCTGCCCCCCTCCATCACCCCGGGTACTCCCAACAACAGCGGCGGTACTCCCAATTACCGTACACCACAGGTGGCATCACGAACTATATCAATTCCCCAGTAAATACCCCCTTTCTATTTGAGTGTGGCCCCTAGCCCCCGGGTCTGGAGACCCTCGAGCCACGAGCAATCATCACCCCCCCCCCCCCCAGATCCGAGCGGTTCAATACACGGCAGGGGGAAAAAAAGTGCTGAACACGTCACCAATTTTCTAAGTAAATATATTTCTATAGGTGCCATTGACATGAATTTCTCACTAGATGCCAGTGACAACCCATCTAATCTACACAGGCAAAGAAATCAAACCACAGATGTTCATAAATTTAGCGATGTGTAATAATGAGAAATGACGAAGGGAACAATTATTAAACTCGTAAAGAAAGAGAGGTGCAAAAAGCAATGGAAAGTCATGATGAGACCAGCTGAAATCAGTAATTAGTGAAAACTAATTGTCAGGATTAAAACTAGCTCAACTGAAAGAAGGTATCAAATTACCAAGGTGCCACACAAGAAACATTGCATGATTGGTAAAGACAGCGAGCTGTCTCAAGACTTTTACAACTTTATTGATGCAAAACTTACTGATGTCATTGATTACAAAAGAATTGCTGAATTACTGAAGGTTCCAGTGTTGGAGTCATAATATGGAATTAGAAAGAACATAATTTCACCATAAACTGACCATGACCAGGTGCTCCCCGCAAGATTTGAAACATAGGAGTGAAAAGAATTATCAGAACATTGTCCAAGAGACAAGGACCACCTATGGAGAGCTACAAAAAAGATCAGGAATCAGCAGGTACAATTATTTCAAAGAAATCAATAGGTAATGCACTCAATGTATATGGCCTGTATGAACGCTCATCATGCAGGACTCCATTGCTGAATAAAAATCCTGTTCAAACATGTTTAACCCTTTCACGCCAAAGCCTGTTTTCACCTTCCAGACCAGGCGGAATTTCACAATTCTAACCAATGTCACTTTATGTGGAAATAACTCTGACATCTCAACATATTCCAGTGATTCTGAGACTATTTTGTCAAGACACATTGTACTTGCTGGAGATATATTTTGTTTAATATGATTTGCATTTATTTGGGGAAAAAAATGACAAAAAATATGAAAATCTAGCATTTTTTGAACTTTGAATTTTTACACCTTTTAACCAGATAAATCATTAATAAATAATATTTACCACATGTCTACTTTACATCATAATACATTTTGAAACTTTTTTTTAGGACAGTTTATAACACTTCTGTCCACCAAAAAACTCCCACACACAAGAGACAGAGCAAGTGAAATTCTGTCTGCCTTATTATAGTGCATGGCTCCATCGGGAATGATTCAATCTGAATCTCTTTTTTCAGGGATTTAGGCAGAAAACCTGCTCAACGTAGAGCACAGTAACAATTGATCCTAGCCTTAAGGTAAATGTAAACAGGAACACATATAGAAGTAATCGTGAAAATGTAGATTTAGGTCAAAATTGCTATATTCTCTAAAGTTATTTACTGTAGTTATATAATAAGGTGAAAAATTATATATTTCATACATAAAGTAAATTTACAGTAGATAACTAGACAGTCAGTGCTTTTAGGAAAGTCACAAACTATGTAGAGATACACCTCCAACTATTAACACCTAGTTTTCAATTTATTTTAACATTTTTAGAAGTATTATTATTATTTATTTATAGAGCATCATTGATTCCATGGTGCTATACATGAGAAGGGGGTTACATACAGAATACATATACAAGTTACAGTAGACAAACTGGTACAGAGGCAAGAGGACCCTGTCCTTGCGGGCTTTCATTCTATAGGATATTGGGGAGGAGACAGTAGGTGAGTAGGTGAGGTGGTGGTGAGGCGGCAGCTCTAGCACAGTGATGAGGCGGTGGGGTCATTTGAGACTATAGGCATCTCTGAACAGATCGTTACATAGTTACATACACCGTGTGCAGAATTATTAGGCAAATGAGTATTCTAATCACATGATAATTTTTATACACGTTGTCCTACTCCAAGCTGCATAGGCTTGAGAGCCAACTACCAATTAAGTAAATCAGGTAATGTGCATCTCTGTAATGAGGAGGGGTGTGGTGTAATGACATCAACACCCTATATAAGGTGTGCTTAATTATTAGGCAACTTCCTTTCCTTTGGCAAAATGGGCCAGAAGAGAGATTTGACAGACTCTGAAAAGTCCAAAATTGTGAGATGTCTTGCAGAGGGATGCAGCAGTCTTGAAATTGCCAAACTTTTGAAGTGTGATCAAGCGTTTCATGGCAAATAGCCAACAGGGTCGCAAGAAGCAAAATAACTGCCCATGAATTGAGGAAAATCAACCGTGAAGCTGCCATTTGCCACCAGTTTGGCCATATTTCAGAGCTGCAACATTACTGGAGTATCAAAAAGCACAAGGTGTGCCATACTCAGAGATATGGCCAAGGTAAGGAAGGCTGAAAAACAACATAAGATAAACGTCAAGATTGGGCCAAGAAATATCTTAAGCCTGATTTTTCAAAGGTTTTATGGACTGATGAAATGGATGGGCCAGAGGCTGGATCAGTAAAGGGAAGAGAGCTCCACTCTGACTCAGATGCCAGCAAAGTGGAGGTGGGGTACTAGTATGGGCTGGTATCATCAAAGATTAACTTGTGGGACCTTTTCGGATTGAGGATGGAGTGAAGCTCAACTCCTAGACCTACTGCCAGTTTCTCAAAGACAACTTCTTCAAGCAGTGGTACAGGAAGAAGTCGGTATCGTTCAAGAAAAACATAATTTTCATGCAGGACAATGCTTCATCACATGCATCCATCTACTCTACAGCGTGGCTGGCCAATAGAGGTCTAAAAGATGAAAAAATAATTACATGGCCCCCTTGTTCACCTGATCTGAACCCTATAGAAAACCTGTGGTCCCTCATAAAATGTAAGATTTACAAGGAGGGAGACAGTACACCTCTCGGAACAGTGTCTGGGAGGCTGTGGTGGCTGCTGCACACAATATTGATCATAAACAGATCCAGAAACTGACAGATTCTATGGATGATAGGCTGTTGAATGTCATCATAAAGAAAGGTGGCTATATTGGTCACTAATTTTTTGGGGATTTGTTTTAGCATGTCAGAAATGTTTATTTCTAAATTTTGTGCAGTTAAATTGGTTTACCTGGTGAAAATAAACAAGTGAGATGGAAATATATTTGTTTTTTATTAAGTTGCCTAATAATTCCGCACAGTTATAGTTACCTGCACAAACAGATATCCTCCTAAGATAGCCAAATCTAAAGAAAAACCCCACTCCAACTTCCAAAAATATTAAGCTTTGATATTTATTAGTCTTTTGGGTTAATTGAGAACATAGTTGTTGATCAATAATAAAAAAAATCCTCTAAAATACAACTTGCGTAATAATTTTGCACACAATGTACTTACATAGTTACTTAGGTTGAATAAAGACCTAGGTCCATCTAGTTCAACCTTCCTCCACCAGTTCTACAATTTGTGAGTTTTCAAGTTCCATTTGAAGCTTGCAAGTGTAGCAGAAAATCTGAAGTGTTGAGGCAGCAAATTTCAGAAGACATGGGATGCTCGGGAGAATTCTTGGAAGCGGAGCGAATGACTAGGAGTGGAATATTACAGAGATGCTCTAAAATTGTTATATTATGGGAAATACAAGTATTCACTAAAAGAGACATATCAAGAGAGATGATAAATCCTATACAAGTCAGGATTTCTGAGGCAGATTGATAGTAGTCATTATTACTTCAAGAGTAAAGAAAGGATATAGTGGATTTCAGTACCCAAAGTAGTTTTCAGCACACGCTAAAGCAGACATACACCTTGGATGGTTGCCAGGTAAACAATGGTTTGACTGATCATTCAGCCAGGAGCCATTTCAGTCAGCTCTCCCATCTCTCTCCACAGGAGAGCCATCACCAGATATGTTTCCGAGAGACAATACGAATAGCAGTCAAAAATCGGACATGGACGATTAAAATTTTCCCGAATAATCAACTGTTCAGGAGCCCCATAAACATTAGACTCCTGACAAAAAACATGAATATCAGCAAGTTTGGGCAGCATGAGTCTAATATAAATAGGGCTGTACAGTGCCAGTTACTCAAACAATGTTTGTAGTATTGTCCAGAATTATCTACATATTCTAGAAGATGCTAATATATTATCTTAACCACACAAAGGTTGTAGCTTTGTGCCAAGAAACTTTCTGAAGTTACATCAAGAAAACAAAAAATATGTTCTCAATCCATACTGACATGAAATTCCCATTTTTGTAGTTCTAATTGACTTTCATGTGTTTATCATTGAACATGTACCTGGAATGATTGTGAAGGGCGTATTTTTTTGTTGCATTTTTGTGAAGCATTTGGATGGTCAGTCTCTATAAATGTGGTTGTCATTTTTACATTTTGTACCATAAGTAAGGGCATAATATGTTTGAAATGCCTTGGCTTTAATTGACCCAATAAAATATGGATTTTTAAGCTACTAATATATTTCCTCTCCTTCATGCTGAAGTGGAATTTTTCTTTTGTTTTTTTTCCTTCATACTTACCTGGAGAGCAGGCCCAAGATTTATCCATGCACCGCACTAAATAGGATATGTCGGAGAACTATTTTAGTCTTTGGCAGTGGCATAACTTGAAGCTTGTGGGCCTCAATACAAAATTCCCAAAGGCTCCCAACCATTACAAGTCTTCAATATTATTAGTTTTAATATTAGCACTCTTCTATATAGACTAAGAGAATGTCTGACTGCCCCAGGCTGCAGTGCCTATGCATATCTGCAAGCCCTGTAACCACTAGATACATCTCTTGTCTCTCAAGAGGCCTTCTGGATTCTGACTATCTTTGCTATTGTATAGGAATAAATATGAATTATTGAAATGGGCACACAATGGGGGACAATATTACAGGAAGGGGCCCAAAATGGAGGACATTATACCAGGAAAGGACCGAGGATGGGTGACAGTAATACAGGATGGGGGACATTGTTACATTATAGGGTGGGCCATGCATCTGACCAATTTTTTTTCATCGGAGGAAAAACTAATGAAACGCTGACCAAACTGATGAAAAAAAAACTGGAATGGAGCAAACTCTAATGACATTCTGACAAAAAAAACAACTGATGAAACATGGGCCGTTTTTTTGCATATGAGAAATACCAGTGACTTCTCAGTGAGACCTTATTGGGATTAGAAAACTATTTTCCAAATAACCTATTTAGTAACTTTTAGAGCTTATTCAGACATCAGTACTTTTTATCTTACAACCTCATCAGTGTTTGATTTGCCAGATAATTTTCACTCTGTATCAGTGAGTGCTCTATAGGGGTATAAAACAAAAATACGGAAATCTTAAAGGAAACCTGTTATGTAAATAACAATATTAACCTGCAGATATAGGGTTAATTTGCAGGTTAATAGCGTTCTGAAGCTTCCCAGTGCCACCACTGAGAATCCAGCTGCTGGGAGTAAATTAACTTTATTCCTCCCAGCATCATTGGGCTTTCAGTGATAAGGATGGTGCCCGCTCAGTTTAATTTACCTCACTATGCATAGTGGGCAGCAGCTGTAGTCGTGGCCCCAGAACTGACTGACAGCCAATTCCAAGGCACATAATTTTTTGTAAAACCTCAGTACTGCAAAGCAACAGTGCTACCCACTGAGCCACCATGCTGCCCAGTGGTGTAACTTAAATCTGATGTAAAACTTCGAACAGGGCCTCTAACTTTCACAGATCTTGAAAAGTAATGGTTTTTCCTTTGGGTCCCCTAAACTTCAAGGCCCAGGTGTGATTGCAACCCCTACGCCTATAGTGACGCCCTGATGCTGCCAATAGATTGTATGATTATCTATAGTGGTGAAGTGATGATGTAGCAGAATAACATTCACATGCAGATATCCAAAGGTGATGTCTTCTCTGATTGAAATTGTTCAGCTTCCTCTTCTATTCACCTTTAAGTGCCATTACAACATCTTGCAGACAGAACATGTCGCTGCAGCCTTAACCTCCCCCTGAATGTCCTTGGCTCCTCACGTTTGCTGTGCATATCCTACACGGTGACCCCTAAATTGAATATCAGAACACGCTGTGCTACTCAAATGAATAGCTCCATACACTGTGTGAGGTAGCGTCGTCGGCTGCGCTGCAGAAGACACGGGATCCAGGCACCAAGGTTCACAGCACACGGTTTATTCCAAAGAAAAAGTCCACAATATTACATATGTGCCTTTCCGGCAGAGAACTCAGGGAGATGTGATCACCCCCTCACACCCGGCACACCTGCCCTTGTTCCTGAATCTATTTATCCCTCCCTTCAGCCTGTAGGGAAAACAGCATTAACCCTATAGTGGATTATCATGGAGTGAGCACAACCGGGGCGAGACATACCGGCCGTCATAGATAACCCCGGTCACAGTCTCACATACCCCCCCCCTCAGTTCAAGCGTGCGGGGTTGAACTCCTGCCATCAAACATGGGCCGCGGGACAAGGCATCGGCGTTGCCCTGCAACCTACCGGCCCGGTGTTCAACCGTAAACCGGAAGTTCTGCAGAGAAAGGAACCACCGGGTAACCCGGGCATTCCGTTCCTTGGCGGACCTCATCCAGACCAGTGGAGAGTGATCCGTCACCAAGCGAAACTGCCGTCCCAGCAGGTAATAGCGTAGGGACTCCAAGGCCCACTTGATCGCCAGACACTCCTTCTCCACTACGCTATAATTCCGCTCGGGAGGGGTGAGCTTCCTACTTAAGAAGGTGACGGGGTGTTCCACCCCCTGAACCACCTGAGACAGCACTGCCCCCAGGCCGACCTCCGAGGCGTCAGTCTGAACTATGAACTCTTTCCGGAAATCAGGGTTTACAAGAACGGGCTGTCCGCACAGGACCTCCTTCAGGGCCCGGAAGGAGTCCTCGGCCTGCGGAGTCCAGCGCACCATGACGGACTTCTTGCCTTTGAGAAGGTCCGTCAAGGGGGCTGATAGTCCCGCAAAATCTTTTACAAACCTCCTGTAGTACCCCACGATACCCAGGAAGGCCCTAACCTGCTTCGTGGTCAGGGGTCTAGGCCACTTCTGGATCGCCTCCACTTTGTTAATTTGGGGCTTAATCACTCCTTGGCCTATTACGTAGCCCAAGTAGCGGGCTTCCGTGAGTCCCAACGCACATTTCTTGGGATTGGCTGTCAATCCGGCTGTTCGAAGCGCGTCCACCACCGCTTGTACCTGTTCCAAGTGGGTCTGCCAATCGGAGCTGTAAATAATGATGTCATCAAGGTACGCTGAAGCATACGCCTGGTGGGGTTCCAGCACTAAGTCCATCAACCTCTGGAACGTGGCCGGAGCGCCATGTAACCCAAAAGGCAAGACAACATAGTGGAAGAGACCCTCCGGCGTAACAAAAGCGGTTTTCTCCTTGGCGGACTCCGTTAGTGGCACCTGCCAGTACCCCTTGGTCAGGTCGAGCGTGGTAAAGTATCGCGCCTGTCCCAGCCTATCAATCAGCTCATCCACCCGGGGCATGGGGTAGAGATCAAACTTGGATATTTCGTTCAATCTCCTAAAGTCATTGCAGAACCTTAAGGAGCCATCGGGTTTTGGTATTAGGACAATCGGACTAGCCCATTCACTCCGGGATTTTTCGATGACCCCCAGGCGTAACATTGACTTTACTTCCTCTGATATGGCTTGTCGTCGAGCCTCCGGTACCCGGTATGACTTCAGGCGTACCTTCAGGTGGGGCTCGGTGACAATATCATGTCGTATCAGACTGGTCCTACCGGGCAGCTCGGAGAAGACATCGGGGTTCTGCTGAACCAACCGTCTGGCCTCTCGCCTCTGTGTCTTGGTGAGGGCTTCTCCAATCCTTACTTCCGGTTCGTCCCCTCCGGAGGTCGCTGGAGCCGGATGTGAACGACCCGAAGAGGAGGGAGGTGGGGAAAAAACAGCCATCAGGTTTTCCCGTTCCTGCCAAGGTTTTAATAGGTTGACATGGTATATTTGTTCAGGTTTCCGCCTACCGGGCTGCAATACTTTATAGTTAACCACCCCGACTCTTTCCTTTATCTCGTAGGGGCCTTGCCACTGAGCCAGGAATTTACTCTCCGCCGTGGGAATCAATACCAACACCCGATCCCCGGGATTAAAGGTCCGCACGGTGGCTTGTCTATTGTAGCGGCCGCTTTGCGCGGCCTGAGCCTCCTGTAAATGCTCCTTCACAATTGGCATGACCGCGCTTATGCGGTTCTGCATACCCAAAATGTGTTCAATCACACTTTTATGGGGGGTGGGCTCCTGCTCCCAGGTTTCTTTTGCCAGGTCCAACAATCCCCGGGGATGTCGCCCGTATAACAATTCAAAAGGCGAAAACCCCGTGGATGCCTGTGGCACCTCTCGTATGGCAAACATCAAATAGGGAAGCATCATATCCCAGTCTTTCCCGTCTTTGGAAATCACCCTTTTGAGCATGGTTTTCAGGGTTTTATTGAATCGTTCCACTAAACCATCCGTCTGAGGATGATACACAGACGTACGCAACTGCTTGATCTGGAGTAGCCGGCATAGCTCTTTGGTCACTTTAGACATGAATGGGGTCCCCTGATCCGTAAGGATCTCCTTGGGCAACCCCACCCGGCAGAACACAGCAAACAACTCCCGAGCTATAAGCTTGGCTGCAGTATGTCTGAGAGGTATCGCCTCTGGATACCGGGTGGCATAGTCAACGATCACTAGGATATGCTGGTGCCCTCGAGCAGACTTTACGAGGGGCCCCACCAGATCCATCCCTATCCGTTCAAAAGGGACTTCTATAATGGGTAACGGTACCAACGGACTGCGAAAGTGGGTCAGGGGTGCGGTAAGCTGACACTCCGGGCAGGTTTCGCAGAACCGTTTTACCTCCCCAAAGACCCCGGGCCAATAGAACCTTTGCAATATTCGCTCCTGCGTTTTCTTGACCCCTAGGTGACCACTCATCAGGTGTTTATGAGCCAAGTCGAGGACCCGCCGGCGATACGGCTGGGGCACCACCAACTGCTCTACCCCTACGCCCCGTATTTCATCTACCCGGTAGAGTAAATCCTGCTTAAGAGCGAAATGGGGGTATCTTACCTGGGCACCAGGCAGCTGTGCCACCCCGTCAACTACTGTCACCCGACTCCGGGCATGTATTAATGTAGGGTCCTGGAGTTGGGCTGTCCCAAACGTATCCGGGGACGCCTCCAACTCCGGGATGGGCTCGACCGTCTCAGCCTCTCCTGCCAATACCTCTAGGGGCGACCTATCAGGTTCACATCCTGTCCCTATCATGGGGACCCCTACGGCAGGCGTCCCGGATTCAGGATTGTAGGGCTCAGGTCCCGGACTGACCAATATCTGAGGGGACTTAGGAGGTCCCTTCCATAAAGTCCAAAAATAGGGCAGATCCCTTCCTAGGATCACATCATAGGGAAGAGTATTAATAAGTCCCACCTCATGTTGCACCTGACCGCAAGGTGCTGTGATGGTGACTATCCCCGTGGGATAGTCTCGGCGGTCCCCATGTATGCAAACCACCCCCACGGTACGTCCGGTGGCCTTTACTTTAGCCCTTAGGGTTGATCGCACAAGGGTCACTAAGCTTCCGGAATCCAACAAGCCTGTAACCGGACATCCATTCACCTGAATTTGGCACAAGTGGGGCTCAGTCTCTGGGTAGACCAGGTCAGCGGTACACACCACCTGAGCATACATTGAACCCCGCCGGGTAACCCCACAATCCATGGGCTCCGTGGTGAGTGGACACTGGGCTTCCATATGTCCCACCCGCTGGCACCGCCAACATCTAATAGGGAAGGACACCCCCTTGACGAGTTGTCGTTTAGGGTACATAGTTTTCCGGACCTCAGGGACGGAGGGTGCAGCTTCAGACGGGACGGTAGCGGACTCCCGCACCGGTGTCAGCGGTGGGTCCTTGGCCCTAGGCTTGGAGGGGCCGAACCGCCGGGCGGTACGCAAAGTCTCAGTGTCCCGTATCAAGTCCTGCGTAGCCACATGCCGCTCTACCAGGGACACTAATTGGTCCAGGGTACTCGGGTCACCCTGTCCGACCCACCGTTGAACGGTGACGGGTAAAGTGCGCACAAAACGATCCACTACTACCCTTTCCACCATTTGCGCCGGGCTCAGAGTGTCAGGCTGCAACCACTTTTTTACAAGATGTAACAAGTCATAGGCCTGGGAGCGTACGGGTTTGGCTTCCTCAAAGAACCACTGATTTACCCGCTGAGCCCGTACATAGGTATTCACCCCCAACCGAGCCAGTATTTCGGCTTTCAGGGTCACATAGTCAATGGCGTCCTCGGTACAGAGGTCCAGGTATGCTTTTTGGGGTTCCCCCGTCAGATAAGGTGACAATACCTCAGCCCACTGCGGGGTCGGCAGCTTTTCCCGCTCGGCCACCCGTTCAAACACCGCCAGGAACGCTTCCACATCATCACCCGGGGTCATCTTTTGCAACGCTTGTCTCACCGCTTTCCGGACGCTGCCGTCATCACCCGATCCCGGGGTTGTTGCTGCCGGTCCGGCACGGATCGACTTGGCCAGGAGAACCATCTGTTCTTGGTGCCTTTTTTCCTGCAATTGCAAGGCTTGCTGCTGACGTGCATTGGCCTGCTCCATCTGTTCTTGGTGCACTTGCAAGGATTGCTGCTGACGTGCATTGGCCTGATCCATCTGTTCTTGGAATTTTTTTTCCTGCATTTGCAAGGATTGGAGCAGGTGTGCATTGGTCTGTTGCTGCTGTGCATTAGCCTGAGCCAAATGCTTTAGTATGTCCTCCATGGCGTCGCCGGGTTTGGGCTGTAGTATAGCCGCTCGAATCCAGGACATGTGCTACTGGGTCACCAGGAATGGATGCTACACCTCACCGGCTGTCATGCCCGCCGATTCTCCACCATATGTGAGGTAGCGTCGTCGGCTGCGCTGCAGAAGACACGGGATCCAGGCACCAAGGTTCACAGCACACGGTTTATTCCAAAGAAAAAGTCCACAATATTACATATGTGCCTTTCCGGCAGAGAACTCAGGGAGATGTGATCACCCCCTCACACCCGGCACACCTGCCCTTGTTCCTGAATCTATTTATCCCTCCCTTCAGCCTGTAGGGAAAACAGCATTAACCCTATAGTGGATTATCATGGAGTGAGCACAACCGGGGCGAGACATACCGGCCGTCATAGATAACCCCGGTCACAGTCTCACAACTGTGAGCCCTCAATGTAATCGCTCTACACACTGTGCTCTCTGAATAAATCAGCTCCACAAACTGTGCCCATAGAAATGAAAAATGGCCACAATGTGCCTCCTGATTTAAAGAGAATCAGTCACTGCTCTTGACTTGTTTGTTTTCTTAAAGATTTCCCTTTCCCATAATATAAGAATTCTGGAGCATCTTCCCTTAGAAACCCTGCATTCATCCTAGCAATTTATATACAAGCAGATAGAGAAGTTAGTCTGTATGTGTGACACTTACCAAAAAGTGCTGACTTTCTTGGGACACATGCCTTTCTCAGGGAAAAAAGTGACATGTAATTGTCAATTTATTAGATACTTTATAAGAGCAATAAAAGAAAATCTTAGGCAGAATTGTAGAAAAGCTTCAGAATTCTTATACCATGAGACATGCAAGTATTTATTAAGTCCACTATAATAATAAAGAAGAAAAAAGCTGCTCACTTAACCACTAACCACTCACGGAAAAAGTCTGCACTTGTCCTGCACTATGTCCTTCTTCTCCCCCTATAACTGCCATGGTCTCCACTAGAGATGAGCGAACCAGCAGTGGTTCGGCTCGAGTTCGGTTCGTCGAACGGAGGTCTCGTTCGAGTTCAGTTCGGCGAACGTTCGACGAACCGAACTCGAACCAATAGGATATAATGGGAGGCAATCACAAACACATAAAAACGCATTATAAATGTACACATACAATTAATAAACATTGCCATACACTTACCGGTCCCCGAGATCCCTCCTGCACTCTGTCTCCTGCCGCTATTCCATCCGATGATCGCTGAATCCTCCCGGTGACCAGCACTGCCAGCAGTGATGCAGGACCTATCGTGACGTCAAAACAGCCATGTGACCAGTCACGTGGCTATTATCTCATTAGCTACAGACTGGTCACATGACTATGATGCGTCATGTAGGACCTGTCATTGCACTCTCCGGTACACGGTGCACATTTGTGTATCGCCGTGTACCGGCGACATGCTCTAGCACACGGTCGACTCCCCGTTCCATTCGGGACCGGCTGACACAGCCGGTCATTAACGGAGATCACCGTTGCCATAGCAACGCAGTTAGCGGTGACGTCACCACTAACCGCGGCTCCGGGAATTACATGATCGGAGCCCTGTTGCTATGGTAACGCGTCTGTCACCGCCAGCAGCCAGCAGCACTGATCTCTCACGGAGTGAAGGCTGCACGCTGCTTCCCGTGCAGCCTTCACGGAGTGAAGGCTGCACGGGAAGCAGCGTCTTCCCTCATGCAGCAGTGATGGAGAAGAGCTGCATTTGTTGAACGAGAAAGACAGAAGACCATGGATCGTGGAGGGTTGACAGGGGGTAATAAAGATGGAGTCTCTAATGTGTCTGTGTATTTATTTCTATTAAAGTATTTTTTCTCTGTGTGGTGTCTTTTTTTTAACCCTTTATTTGAGATTCTTAATGGCCGGGTCAAACGTGCCTGACATTAAGAACCTCTGGCTTAATACTGGCTAGTAAAACAAAGCCAGTATTAACTCATGATTACCCAACAAGCCACCCGGCTCCAGGGCTGTTGGAAGAGTTGGATACAGCACCAGATGATGGCGCTTCTATGAGAGCGCCATTTTCTGGGGTGGCTGCGGACTGCAATTCGCAGCAGAGGTGCCCAGAAACCTCGGGCAAACCTGTGCTGCGGATTCCAATCCCCAGCTGCCTAGTTGTACCTGGCTGGACACAAAAATGGGGCGAAGCCCACGTCATTTGTTTTTTAATTATTTCATGAAATAAGTGAAATAATTAAAAAAAACGGGCTTCCCTATATTTTTGGTTCCCAGCCGGGTACAAATAGGCAACTGGGGGTTGGAGGCAGCCCGTGGCTGCCTGCTGTACCTGGGCTAGCATACAAAAATATGGCGAAGCCCACGTCATTTTTTTGGTGGGCAAAAAACTTCTGCATACAGTCCTGGATGGAGTATGTTGAGTCTTGTAGTTCTGCAGCTGCTGTCTGCTCTTCTCCACACAGACAGACAGCAGCTGCAGAACTACAAGGTTCAGCATACTCCATCCAGGACTGTATGCAGAAGTTTTTTGCCCCCTGAAAAAATTATGTGGGCTTCGCCATATTTTTGTATGCTAGCCAGGTACAGCAGGCAGGTACGGCTGCCCCCAACCCCCAGTTGCCTATTTGTACCCGGCTGGGAACCAAAAATAAAGGGAAGCCCTTTTTTTATTATTTCATGAATTTCATGAAATAATTAGAAAACAAATGACGTAGGCTTCGCCCCATTTTTGTGTCCAGCCAGGTACAACTAGGCAGCTGGGGATTGGAATCCGCAGCACAGGTTGGCCTGAGCTTTCTGGGCCCCACTGCTGCGAATTGCAGTCTGCACCCGCCTCAGAAAATGGCACTTTCATAGAAGCACAATCTTCTGGCGCTGTATCCAACTCTTCCAGCACCTGCCTGCTATACCTGGCTAGCATACAAAAATATGGCGAAGCTCACGTCCTTTTTTTTGTAGTTTTTTGGCAAAAAAAATAAAAAATGCTTCCCTGGATTTTCCATTGCCAGTGAAGGTAACACCAAGAAATGGGGGTTAGCAGCCAGTAGCTGCTTGGATTACCCTTAGCTAGCAATACAAAAAATGCAGCGGGAGCTCATATATATTTTTTTAATTATTTATTTAAATAACTAAAAACAAAATGGGCTTCCCTGTATTTTGATTGCTGGACATCACAGTGCTGTAAAAATAAATCTTTAAAAAAAATGACGTAGCGCTCCGCGGTATTTTTGATTCTCAGCGCATATAAAGCAGACAGCTATGGGTTGCCACCCCCATCTGCCTGCCGTTACCTTGGTTGGCAATCAAAATACAGGGAAGCCCATTAATTTTTTCTATTTAAAAAATAGTTAAAAAAAAAATGACGTTGGGTCCCCCCATTTTTGATAGCCAGCTAGGGTAAAGCAGATGGCTGTAGCCTGAAAACCACAGCTGGCAGCTTTACCGTGGTTGGGGATCCAATGTGGAGGTCCCCCCAGGATCTTTTTTTATAATTTTTTTTTAAATATTAATAATTACACAAAAAAAGTAGGGTCCCCCCCAAATTGGATCACCAGCCAAGGTAAAGCGGACAGCTGTGGTCTGGTATTCTCAGGGTGGGAAGGTCCATAGTTATTGGGCCTTCACAGCCTAAAAATAGCAGGCCGCAGGCACCCCAGACGTGGCGCATCCACTAGATGCGCCAATCCTGGCGCTTCACCCCAGCTCATCCCGTGCCCTGGTGCAGTGGCAAACGGGGTAATAAATCGGGTTGATACTAGCTGTAAAGTCACCTGAGATCAAGCCCAGCAGTTTGTGATGTCATGGCGTCTATTAGATACCCAACATCATAAACTGTCAGTACTAACAAAAAAAAAATTGACAAAAGAAATTTATTTGAAAAAACAGTCCCCAAAACATTTCCTCTTTCACCAATTTATTGTAAGAAAAAAAATAAAGGGGTCCCACGACGACTCTGGACCGTCTAGAATATGGGGGGGGAGTAACTCAGGGAATGTATCCCCCATTTTCTAGGAGTGCAGACCCTTCATGTGAGGAGTGTGGGTGCAATGAATCTGCACTCCCTCTCCCCGGGTCCACAGCAGCAGAGTCCATGTCGTAATGGTTGCTACCAAAGCTGCAATGCCCTGCTCATGAGGTAAGGGCATGCCTAATCAGGAGAACTATTCTACATTTCCAAATATTGGTATTTGCTGACATTATTGCTATTCCACCTACTATATATTGGGGATAGGATCTTGGAGATGGAATACCCCTTTAAGTCCAGTTATCCAGCTGAATGAATACTTAACAACAGAGCTCGCTATTTAGATGTGTTTTCTTGTGGCGTATAACGGACTCTCATGTTTGGTAGTCGTTCAGCAGGGAAACTACAAAAGCAAATCCCTCCATTTGGAAATGTAGTATATACCCGTATTTTTCGGACCATAAGACGCAGTTTTTTTCCCCCAAATGTTGGGGGAAAGTGGGGGGTGCGTCTTATGGTCTGAATGTGGCTGCGGGGAATGTGGGTGCTGCGGTGAAGCGGGTCATCGGGGGCACGAGCAGGCTGTAGCAGCCTGCCGTGACCACGTGGACCCGCTCATTTAATATGCACGCCCATCCCCCGCCCATCATCCCTCAGCGCTGAAGCCGGCGCTGACAGGTGGGCGGGATGATGGGCGGGGGATAAACAGCCGGCTCGCATGATCACCCCTGGCAACTACGGCCTGGAGTGATCATGTGCGGCTGTATTCACTGCCCCCCGTGCATCATCATCAGCGCGGGGAGCAGTGAATCAGTGTACAGTACTCACCGTTCCCCTGCAGCATCGCTCGTCCTCCCGTCTGTGTCAGTGGCAGCGCCGCTGATTTGAGCCGCCCCATTACCCTGCTGGATCGCGATCATCTCCTGTGTTTGTGCCGGCGGCTGAGTGGAGACTAGCGGCGCGCACAGTGATGACGTCATCGCTGTGCGCACGTGTCCACACACAGCCGCCGGGACACTGGCACAGACACAGGAGATGATCGCGATCCAGCATGGTAATGGGGACGGCTCCAATCAGCGGAGCTGCCGCTGACACAGACGGGAAGACGAGCGATGCTGCAGGGAGTGAGGTAAAGTGAGGTGAGTATGAACGTTTATTTTTTTTTATGTGCCACAGGATGCGGCCATACACCAGGATGGGGGCATATTATGAGCCGGATGGGGGCATATTATGAGCCAGATGGGGGCATATTATGAGCCAGATGGGGGCATATTATGAGCCAGATGGGGGCATATTATGAGCCAGATGGGGGCATATTATGAGCCAGATGGGGGCATATTATGAACCAGATGGGGGCATATTATGAGCCAGATGGGGCCATATGCCATGATGGGTTATATAGCAGGATGCGGCCACATGCCAGTATATAGCAGGATGCGGCCATATGGCAGGATTACGGTATATAGCAGGATGAGGGACATATTATGAGCCAGATGGGGGCATATTATGAGCCGGATGGGGGCATATTATGAGCAGGATGGGGGCATATTATGAGCAGGATGGGGGCATATTATGAGCAGGATGGGGGCATATTATGAACCAGATGGGGCCATATGCCATGATGGGTTATATAGCAGGATGCGGCCACATGCCAGTATATAGCAGGATGCGGCCATATGGCAGGATTATGGTATATAGCAGGATGAGGGACATATACTGTATATACCAGGCAGGGAGGATCATTACCAGGATGCAGCACCTTAGTAGAGAATTTGGGGACATTACCCCCATAACAGTGTCAGCAGCAGATCCTCGCCCCATGACAGTGTGTCATGACCACATTTTTTGCTTAAAATTTTATTTTCCTATTTTCCTCCTCTAAAACCAGGGTGCGTCTTATAGTCCGGTGCGTCTTATAGTCCGAAAAATACGGTAGCTCTCCTGATTAACTATGTTCCTTACCTCATGAGCAGGGCATTGCAGTAATAATAATAATTTATTCATTTATATAGCGTTATTAATTCCATAGCGCTGTATGTCTTTGGAGTGTGGGAGGAAACCGGAGTACCCGGAGGAAACCCACGCAAATACGGGGAGAACATACAAACTCCTTGCAGATGGTGCCCTTGGTGAGAATTGAACCCAGGACCTCAGCGCTGCAAGACTGCAGTGCTAACCACTGAGCTACTGTGCCGCCCATTTAGCTTACAGATGCATAACCACCACTCACTGTGTCTGAACACAGGAAGCTGAGCTAACAGCTGCTCTGTGCATGCGGCAGCGTCTATTGGGAAGGAGAGGGCCGTGGGGGGGATCAACCGTGCACAGGTACCGTGGGACACCGGGGAACACCGGTGGGGTTATAGGGGGTGACCTGGCAGGGCCTGGGGAGGAGTTTTCTGTCGCATGTGTCATGGCACATGCGACAGAAATCAGAGGAGTAGGGTGAATGCGGCCGGCGCGCTGCTGTGCGCGCGGCCATCTTGGATTTCTGGGAGGGCATCAGGGGGGGCACTTTGGCGACACCGGGGGACCGGAGGGGACCGGGGAGGAGATTTATCATGTTTGTTCATGCCAGATGAGAGATAAATAATTTTTTACTGGCGCTGTCATTTACTGTAACGTGATCATCGGTATACGGTGTATACCTGTGATCACGTGAGCGGGGACCGGAAAAAACGTCCTGAATCATGATCTCCAGGGTCTCAGCTAGCCCTGAAACCCTGGAGATTTTCTGACGCTGGGGGGCGTTATTCACTTATTTCTGCCTGCTGTTTATAAACGGCAGATCAGAATAAGGCTACATTCACACGACCGATCCATTTTTGTGGTCTGCAAAAAACAGTCCGTTTTTTTTCACGGGTGCATCCGTGTGGCATCCGTTTCCGTTCCGTAGACGGTCCGTATGTCATCTGTTTGTCATCCGTGTGCCTTCCGTTTTTTTTGTGTACTACAAAAAAACTGAAGGAGGGAAAATACATAAATTTACCCAGGATCCTTAGCTTCAACCTACATGAGGCAGTCACATGTTCACTCCAGTGCCATTTTCTACTGCTTTTCACAGCGTAGAGCGCTCTGGTGATTTTCCTGTGCTTGTACACTTCATATCAGTCTTTTCTGTCATTATAATGGCAGAAAGACACATAATGTCCCACTCTCTTGCATTTTGTAATTTTGCACCCTTTGGTGCCTTTCATGTGGCACTAAGGGGTGCTTAGCTTTGTATTTAGCCAAAAAAATGAAAAAAAAAAAATGACGTAGGGTTCCCCCTATTTTTGTAGCCAGCTAGGGTAAAGCAGACGGCTGCAGGCTGCAGACCACAAGCTGGCAGCCTCACCATGGCTGGTAATCCAAAACTGAGGGCACCCCACGCTGTTATTTTAAATTAAATAAATAATTAAAAAAAAACACTTAGGGGTCCCCCCAAAATTGGATCACCAGCCAAGGTAAAGCGGACAGCTGGGGTCTGATATTCTCAGACTAGGGAGGTCCATGGTTATTGGACTCTCCCCAGCCTAAAAATAGCAGGCCGCAGACGCCCCAGAAGTGGCACATCCATTAGATGCGCCAATCCTGGTGCTTCGCCCCAGCTCATCCCGTGCCCTGGTGCGGTGGCAAACGGGGTAATATATGTGGTTAATACCAGATGTGTAATGTCACCCGGCATCAAGCCCTGGGGTTGGTGAGGTCAGGCGTCTATCAGATACCCGACATCACCAACCCAGTCAGTAATAAAAAAAAATAGACGACAAACACATTTTTATTTGAAAAAACACTCCCCAATACATTCCCTTTTTAACCAATTTATTAGAAAGAAAAACAAATCCAGGTCTGGTGTAATCCAAGGGGTTGCCATGACGATCCACACTGTCCCAGTCAATGAAGAGCAGGATGTTCCCCATTGGCCGGGAGAGCAGTGCAGTGACCTGAGCTAACATCAATGGGTCAGCCCAGGTCACTGCAGGGGAATGACAAGTGCTGCTGTCAGCGAGGTACATTACCTGTGCTGATCTCCTGCACTGCTGACAGCACCTGTCACTGAGTTCAGTGACCGGCTCCTTCACAGCCAAACATCGCGAGAGGTCCGTGACGTCACCGCTAGTCAGTCTCGGGTCGGAAGCAAGAGGTGATGTGACAAGCGGCGGCCATGGAGGACAGTGACAGCGCTGAGGTCGGGATGGCGGGACTTCATCACCGCAGGTAAGCCGAGCGGGGGGGGGGGGATGTGTGTGTGTGTATGTATGTGTACGTGTGTGTGTGTATATGTGTACATGCCGCGGGCAGGAGGGGGCGGAGTGAGCTGAGCGGGAAGTGTGGGCTTCCTGCACGTAACTAAGATAAACATCGGGTTACTAACCAAAGCGCTTTGCTTGGATACCCGATGTTTATCTTGGTTACCAGCTTGTGGCAGGCTGCCAGCGATGGCTCCTGCACACTGTAGCTGTAAAAAGTTGAGTTCAATGACCGCCGCCTTCACAGCCAAGTATCGCGAGAGGCCCGTGACGTCACCGCTAGTCAGTCTCGGGTCGGAAGCGAGAGAAGGTGATGTGACAAGCGGCGGCCATGGAGGACAGTGACAGCGCTGAGGTCGGGACTTCATCACCGCAGGTAAGCCGAGCGGAACCATGTGTGCAGAGTGCCAGGAGGACGTCAGTGTCGTGGACTGCATGGCTGGGGACGTGTGTGTGTGTGTGTGTGTGTGTGTGTGTGTGTGAGTGTGTGTGTATATGCTGCGTGCAGGAGGGGGCGGAGTGAGATGAGCGGGGAAGTGTGGGCTTCCTGCACGTAACTAGGATAAACATAGGGGTACTAACCAAAGCGCTTTGCTTGGATACCCGATGTTTATCTTGGTTACCAGCTTCTGGCAGGCTGCCAGCGATGGCTCCTGCACACTGTAGCTGTAAAAAGCCCTGCTTTTTGCTGCTAGAACCGTTCTCGAACGTATCTAGAACTATCGAGCTTTAGCAAAAAGCTCGAGTTCTAGTTCGATCTAGAACAGCCCCCAAAATCACTCGAGCCGCGAACTGGAGAACCTCGAACCGCGAACCGCGCTTAACTCTAGTCTCCACTGGGAGACAAATTAGTATGATATTACAATAAAAGACGGTTTTATATTACGGAAGAAAGTGCTGCGGATTTTCCACAACCTTTCCACTAAGTACTTGCGTAACCTATGGAGGAGTATAATGTTCTCCTAAAACAATCTAAATAGATAAGTTATCAGGTACAGGTGATGTACACTTGCAGATGCTACTGGGATTAAATATAATTGTGGAGAAGACTATTATTATACCAATATTTTATGATTCTATAGTGACAGGTAGGACGGGGTCGAGTCCTCATACTTACTATGAAATTTTCCTGACTAAAAGATGTGTTTTATACTAAGCATATTGTAGTTGTTGTTAAGCATTAAAATGTTTAGAATAATATGTACTGCTGCTAGCAAACTGTAGGTCCCGAATATAGAAGAGCTGGGACCATGTAGCGGCCGGGGCCATTTGGTGGTCTGGCATGAACAGCGGTAGTTTGGATGTTAGGGTTGAGCCTAGTAGAGGAGGAGTGACAGGTGGCAAGTGGGTTGCCTAGTGGTCTGGTCCTCTTGAAGTGCCAGTTCTGAATAAGGTTTGAGTAAGAAAAGACGTGGCTACAATGTCAGGGCCAGTCAGGGAATTTTGAGGTAACCTCGAGAGGTCCGGAGCCTACGGTTTACACAATGGGCTGTGGGAAGTCAGACAACTAGACAGCAGTCCAGGCCCAGAAGTGGAGACAGTGAGAAGAGTGGGGGAACAAAGACGCAGGCCCATCAGCTTGAGGACGAGATCCAAGATAGCAGGGATAGGTCGAAAGAGAGTACCCCAAAATACAGTAACAGTAGAACCGTGAGAAGTTGAGGCCATGTCGGTCATAGCGGCGAGAAGAATAAACTGTTCAAGTTTGGTTTGCCAAGAGGACTCTGGTGTGGCGTGTTTTATTACTTCATCTGCAGTAAGGACCAGCAGTGGGGTGATGGAGAATGGCCTGAAGAAACCAGTAAGTGTCACACACCCCACCCGAACTCAAACACCTTGGCGGAAGAGCGCGGAGCCCATATGGCCCTGCGTCCGCGCATTCCTTTATTGCAGGGGGCATAGAAAGTGTGATAAAATATTCAAAAAGTGAATCCCAAACTATAGGCCTGTAAGATTAATCTATTTTGATGGTAAAATGTTTGAAGATTTTTAAGAGATGCTATCCTGGAGTATGTCAATGAAAATAGATGTACAGTATAACTATTCCAAGAGGGTTCAAGAACTCTGCAAATAAAATAATCTTCCTGCAGCAGGTCTTAAAGAAAGCGGAGTACCTGCGGAAAGTTGGTTGTTAGGAGAAAAACTGGACCAACTGGATAAATACTTAATTTTATGCTAAATCCACGATGAAAGATATAGAGTTGAAACTTTAATTATTCTATTAAAATCATGATGTGCACATCCAAAAAAGAACAAAGAGTATAGGCACTACCATCTGGATTTACAGTGTGTTCCAGCGTTCCAATTCTGTGTTGGATCTTCAAAGATATAAATATGAAAATTGTAGTGATAATTGAAAAAGCTGAAATACGCTCTGACAGCTCCAGGATGGATTGACTTTCTGGACAGATATTGGAAACTTAGGTACCATTAGAGCAGAGAAACCCTTTCTAAATGCTTTATGGGAGACATCCTTTTCCCTTCTAGTTATATATGTTCCCAATCCTTACTAGTAAAATTTCCCCCCATCCTGGGCCCCTTCCAATTATAATGTCCCCACCCTGCCCCCTTCCAGTAATAATGTCCCTCATCATAGTATAATTAATGTCCTCCATCCTGGGCTCTTTCCTGGTATAATGTTCCCCATTTGGGGCCCCTGCCTTGTATGATGCCTATCCTGGCCCTTTTCCAGGTATAATGACCCCATTTTGCACCCCATCAGTAAAAATGTCCCCCATCCTGGTATAATGTTTTCATCCTGTTACAATGTCCCCATCCAGTCCCCTTCCAATAATAATGCCCCCCCCTTCCCGGGCGCATCCTCTAATAATTCTCCTCATTCTGCTGCTGTTCTAGAACACATTTAAAAACAAACAAACTGATTATTCTCAAATTTCCCATCTCACAGGATGTATGGCATCCTCTTTTAAAGCCAGCACGGAGACTGGCACTTGATACATTACGTCACTGCTATGTGCCACCTATGACTGGCACACCGATGTCAGCTGCCTGCCTCTGATTAGCCGGCGGTGAGAACTGCATTGCAGAGTCTGTGCATGGCAATACATCTCAGTTGAATGTGTGTCCTTGGATGCATTCCCAACTGAATCAGTCACTGGCGTTGATAGGCACTCCTCCTGAATGTAACAGGTTACCATTGCACCCTCTGTGACAGCGATTGTGACTCGAGTTGAGCGCGGTTCGTGGTTCTCCAGTTCGCGGTTCGAGTGATTTTGGGGGGTGTTCTAGATCGAACTAGAACTCGAGCTTTTTGCTAAAAGTTCGTTAGCTCGAGTTACGTTCGAGAACGGTTCTATCAGCAAAAAGCCTAGCTAATTACTAGCTGGCTTTTCACTGTAATAGTGTAAGTCACTCTGTGACTCACACTATTATGAAATTTCAGCGTATAGTGTGCAGGGGCTGCGCGTTCAGATCACTGCTGCAGGGATAATGTCGATCGCAATTTTTTTTTTTTCTTCCTTCCCTAAGTGCGCGTGTAGTGTGGCGGGCCAGCATGTCAGCCAATCCCAGACACACACACAGTTAAGTGGACTTTTTGCCAGAGAAGCAAGGGCATGTGTCATAGGCTGTCCATGTCACATGCCCTTGCATTATAAAAACGGACATTTTGTTCCAGCACGGCATTATCTGCCTTCTGCGTCTGGGTGTCAGTCACCTCTCACGCATCTCCTGTCGTCGGTCCTGCTGTGTATGCTATACACACAGCGTTCTACAGATTAGGGACAGAATTTTATTTCAGCCCTTTTCAGGGCTAATTTCAGCTGGCTCAGAGCCATAGGTGACAGTCAGGTTCGTGGAAAGAGTTTTTAACAGCTACAGATAACAGCGTCTGTGTAGCTAAGCTCAGGGACTTCCTTGCTGCATTTCACCATTAGGAGGGATAGAAAGTGAGGCTTCCTTTCCTCTACACTGACCCACAACCCGGCCACTGTACCCTCCTGCCCTTTTTAGCAAAGCCATTTTAATTGCAGAGTGCTGCCACTTAGTGCCATCCAAAGAGTGGCTGCTGTCCTCCATTATTGTGGCACTTGTGCCAAGCAAGTCCCACCACCTCTGCATTCTCCCCTCCTGCACATTTTTGCAAAGACATTTTAATTGAAAAGAGTGCTGCCAGTTAGTGGCATCCAAAAAGTGGCTGTTGGACTCCATTAGTGTCCCACTGGTGCCAAGCAATTTCCAGCACCTCTGCATTGCACACACAAGCTCATTGTTACTAAGCCATTATAATCTCAAACACTGAGGAAACTTAGTGGCATCCAAAAAGTGGCAGTTGGACTTCATTAGTGTCCCAGTGGTGCCAAGCAGTTTACAGCACCTCTGCATTGCACCCTCAAGCTCATTTTTACTAAGCTATTATAATAGCAAACACTGAGGAAACTTAGTGGCATCCAAAAAGTGGTTGTTGGACTTCATTAGTGTCCCACTGGTGCCAAGCAATTTACAGCACCTCTGCATTGCACCCTCAAGCTCATTGTTACTAAGCCATTATAATAGCAAACACTGAGGAAAATTAGTGGCATCCAAAAAGTGACAGTTGGACTTCATTAGTGTCCCACTGGTGCCAAGCAATTTACAGCACCTCTACATTGCACCCTCAAGCTCATTTTTACTAAGCTATTATAATAGCAAACACTGAGGAAACTTAGTGGCATCCAAAAAGTGCCAGTTGGACTTCATTAGTGTCCCACTGGTGCCAAGCAATTTACAGCACCTCTGCATTGCACCCTCAAGCTCATTGTTACTAAGCCATTATAATAGCAAACAATGAGAAAACGTAGTGGCATCCAAAAAGTGGCTGTTGGACTTCATTAGTGTCCCACTGGTGCCAAGTAATTTACAGCACCTCTGCATTGCACCCTCAAGCTCATTGTTACTAAGCCATTATAATAGCAAATACTGAGGAAAATTAGTGGCATCCAAAAAGTGGCAGTTGGACTTCACTAGTGTCCCACTGGTGCCAAGCAATTTACAGCACCTCTGCATTGCACCCCCTCAAGCTTATTGTTACTAAGCCATTATAATAGCAAACTGTGCTGCCAGTTTAAGGGCCATAGTTGCATTGTCAGGGATAGTCAGTGTTGTTTCTTCTGCTGTCAATAAAGCTAGACCACCTCTGCAATCTACACCACCTCTCAATTTTTACTACCACATTTTTAGTGGACAATCTTGTCGCAATCAAAATGAGTGGTAAAATGACAGATGCGGGTGGAAAGGGGAACAGGTGTGTTGGAAAAGGAAAGAAACTTTGTGTCCGTGGGGAAGGTGGCAAAGTTCATTAACATCTGCTGAAGATAGGCCATCTTCCAGCAAAAGTAAGAGGTCTACTACTTTCCGTGGAAAATCCGATGTGCTCCCTTTTTTACGGACACGAACAACTGGAACAAAGGTAGATGATGCCCAAAAAAAGAACATGCTTGAAAGGATATAAAGTGCTACAACAAGTGCCCTCTCCTCCACCTCAACTACCGCATCAAAAAAAAAAATAGACCTTGGAGTGGTCATGCCAATCACACTTGCTTTCTCCCAGCTCTCAAGTCTCCATACGTCCTGCACAGTATGGTGGAACAGAGATGGCTGAGTCTGCAGAGCTGTTCAGTCACACTATAGCCTGGGAATCAGAGGTCTGCTCCCAAGCTACAGTGAGTACAGACCAGGAAATGGTCTGCAGTGATGCCCAGAACCTTTGTGACTCAGATTCAGGCCGTGATGACCAAGTTTCTGAGCATAATGTTGACCCTTATTCACAAACTGAAACACCTGTTGTAATAGACAATGAGGAACATACTGATGACGATGAGACGCAGATACCAGATTGGGATGACAACTTAAATATTCGGTCAGGGCAGGAAGAGGCTCGGTCTGAGGGTGAAGGGAGTGCAAACACAACGCTTGATGAGGAAGTTCGAGATCCCACCTACTGTCAACCCACAGTCAGGCACTCGAGGAGGTCAACAGAGACGGTGGAGGAGGATGCAACTGATGACAAAGTTACCTTGCGCCTTCCTGGACAAAGGAGGAGTACTGGTAGCACGTCTACAACTGCATCCTCAGCCACCACTGTGCCTCTGAGCACTAGTTGGGGTGGCTCACAAGGTCACATGTCCTCTAAGCCTTGCCTAGCCTGGTCCTTTTTTGACCTTGCAAAGGATCGCCCAAATCATGTGATCTGTAAAATTTGTCGGGAATCTGTTAGTAGAGGCAAAAACCTCAGCAGTTTGACAACTTCTTCCATGAATCGTCACATGACTAAATTTATTTCCCAGTGGGAAGATCACCGAGCTGCAATGCGGCATAGTGGAGCGGACCATCCACCGCCTGCCCCTTCCAGTGCATCCGCGCGCTATTCATCTTCTAGGACTGTGGGGACAGCTGTCACACCTGGTTTTCCATGCACAACTTCCACCACTGTAACCGCAACAAGCAGTTTGCTTGGTAGGTCGTCAGTTGGTTTGGAAGGGGAAACAAGTGCGTGTGTACAGCTCTCTCAGACATCGATAGCACCAACATTGGATGAAGGCAACATCATGTCTACACCTGCACTTTCCTCACAAACCTGCATTTTTCCAGGGACACCCTACTCACCACCGTCTACACACAGCAGCCAGATCTCTGTCCCTCAGATATGGACAAATAAAAGGCCATTTCCTGCGACCCATGACAAAGCTAAGAGGTTGACTTTATCCCTCTGTAAGCTCTTGGCTACCGAAATGCTGCCTTTCCACCTGGTGGACGCACAGGATTTTCGAGACCTTATGTCTGTCGCTGTGCCCCAGTACAAGATGCCCAGTCGCCACTACTTCTCTAAGAAAGGTGTGCCTGCGCTACACCAGCATGTCGCACACAACATCACCGCTTCCTTGAGAAACTCTGTGTGTGAACGGGTGCATTTCACCACCGATACTTGGACCAGTAAGCATGGACAGGGACGTTACATGTCGCTGACTGGGCACTGGGTAACTATGGTGATAGATGGTAAAGGGTCTGCTGCACAAGTCTTGCCGTCCCCACGACTTGGGCGTCAATCCTCTGTCTGTCCAAGTTCCTCCACTGCTTCTGCCTCCTCAACCTCGTCTGGGTCCTCCACCTCCGCCCAAAGCCTGCCTGGTCAGGCCACCAGCGTTGTAACTGCGCAGAAGGAATCACGCACCCCTCATTACTATGCTGGCAGCAGAGCGCAACAGCATCAGGCGGTCTTTATCTTGAAATGTCTTGGAAATAAGAGTCACACAGCGTCTGAGTTGTGGGCAGCTCTGGAAACTGAGTTTAATAAATGATTGTCTCCACTCAACCTGCAGCCTGGTAAGGCCGTGTGCGACAATGCTGCAAACCTGGGTGCGGCCCTTCGCATGGACAAAGTGACACACGTGCCTTTTATGGCTCACATGTTGAACCTTGTTGTCCAGCAATTTTTAACACACTATCCCGGCCTAGATGGTCTTCTGAACAGAGCACGAAAACGGTCTGCTCACTTCCGCCGTTCAACCGCCGCAGCTGAGCGACTTGCATCGCTCCAGAAGTCTTTCAGCCTGCCGGTTCATCGCCTGAAATGCGATGTGCCGACACGCTGGAATTCTACTCTCCACATGTTACAGCGACTGTGGCAGCACCGCCGAGCACTGGTGCAATACATCATGACGTATAGCCTGGGCCAACGAGATACAGAGGTGGGGCAGATCACCCTCATGGAGTGGTCTCAGATCAAGGACCTATGCACCCTTCTGCACAGTTTCGACATGGCGACGAATATGTTTAGCGCTGAAAATGCCATTATCAGCATGACAATTCCAGTCATTTACATGCTGGAGCACACGCTAAACACTATTCGGAGTCAGGGGGTGGGACAACAGGAAGGGGAGGAACTACAGGAGGATTCATATGCGCAAGGGACAACAACATCACCAAGGTCCAGACGTTCATCATCACCAAGGCGGCAGGCATGGGACCATGGGGGACAGGTTTCAACAAGGGCGCATGGTAGCAGGCGAAATGTTGAGGAAGGTGCAGGAGAACATGAAGAAATGGAGGACGAACTGTCCATGGACATGGAAGACTCAGCGGATGAGGGAGACCTTGGTCAAATTTCAGTTGAAAGAGGTTGGGGGGAGATGTCAGAGGAAGAAAGAACGGTTAGCACCTCTATGCCACAAACACAGCGTGGACTTGGTCCGCATGGCTGCGCAAGACACATGAGTGCCTTCTTGCTGCCCTACCTCCAACATGACCCTCGTATTGTCAAAATTAGAAGTGATGATGACTACTGGCTTGCCACACTATTAGATCCCCGGTACAAGTCCAAATTTTGTGACATAATTCCAGCCATAGAAAGGGACGCACGTATGCAGGAGTATCAGCAAAAGCTGTTACTCGATCTTAGCTCGGCTTTTCCACCAAACAACCGTGGTGCAGGGAGTGAATCTACCAGTTGTAACTTGACAAACATGGGACGGTCTCGTCATCTTCAACAGTCTACCCGTACCAGTAGGACCGTATCTGGTGCTGGTAACAGCAATTTTATTGAATCTTTTCATAATTTTTTTAGACCATCCTTTGCAAGGCCACCAGAGACAACAAGTCTGACACATAGTCAACGGCTGGAGAGGATGATACAGGAGTATCTCCAAATGAACATCAATGCCATGACTTTGCAAAGGGAGCCTTGCTCATTTTGGGCTTCAAATCTTGAAAAATGGCCTGAGCTCTCCACTTACGCCTTGGAGATCTTGTCGTGTCCAGCTGCCAGCGTTGTCTCTGAACGTGTCTTCAGTGCTGCTGGGTGTGTGCTGACAGATAAGCGCACGCGTCTGTCCAGTGACAAAGTGGATAGACTAATGTTCATCAAAATGAACAAGTCATGGATCCACAAGGAATTTACTACCCCTGTGTCATCCTTGGGAGAGTAAATGCTTGTGCATTTGGAATGTGCTTGATGCAAATCTACCTATGAAGTGTACAACTGGGGCACAAGTGCTGCCACTCATCGGGTGTCTGTGTGGCCCAATGTTTGGAAAAAAGGGAGACTCTGCTTGGAGTAAAGGCTACTTTACACACTGCGATATCGGGCGCAATATCGTCGTATGTGCGGCACGCCCTGTTCGTTAGTGTGATGTGTGTTCATCGCTGTGTGTCCATGTTTTAGTCGTGTGCTTACGGTCACATGTCACAATCTCTTTTATAGTCACCTTCCAAGCTATCTCGTTTCCCGATGTAATGAGGAACATTAGCATCGTTGTGTAGCGGTCTCACCGCATGGATTTCAAATTGTCATGGCGATATGGGCGTTGGTTCCCCACACAAAGTGCATCTTGATGTAGTAGAATTGTAAACTCGCTACACCCCTTCTTGCCTCGACTCATTTGTTTAATCAGCGCTATTGATTTTCATTGGATGTTGGTAGTATAAATGTGCGCAGATGCGTGTTCATTCTTGCAGCTTTTGTCTACCCATTAGCGTTTGTCCTCGCACAAGTGAATTTTGAAAACAACTGTCATCTGGACTTGCGAATCTTTGCTGCAAGGTATGTGTTATAGTATTTACTCAATATGTGTTTTTTTTAGATTTTTTTTTTTTTTATTTTTTTGTAAAATTTTTTAAATCAGTGTTTGTACTGATTTATCTCCAATTTAATGTTTTCCAGATGTGTACTAATAAGGAGGAATTCCTACGTGAATTCATAGAGGTGTACCAGACGCAAACACCCTTATGGAAAATAAAATCCCCCGAGTACAGCAATAGGCAACTTAAAAAGGATGCGTACCTTAAAATGATTGTAATATATGACAAATACCATCCTAATCAAAAAGGTACCGAGGATCTCGTGAAAAGAAAAATACAGGCAATATGCACAGTTTATAAGAAAGAACTGAACAAAATAGAGGAATCCAAACGTTCTGGTGCTGGCACTGGTGATGTCTACGTCCCAACGCTCTGGTATTTTGATTTATTGAATTTCACAAGGGACCAGGAGCTTCACAGGCCATCAACCAGTAGCCTCAATATTGGTGGTGATATTCCCCCAGATGCTAACAATGAAGTGATTATATCTGAGGTATAATTTTTATTATTGTCATAATTTGTCATAAACAATGTGTGTTGTTTTTAATTATGATGAAATGAATATTTGTATACTTTTCAATATATGCAAAAGTATTCAAATTTTGTTTTTAAAAAATATTTTTAAATGACAAGTTTATTTATTTATGTTATTTTTGTATTGCAGGAGCCAACAACAAGTCAACACTCATCATCTGAACACCTAATGGAAACTCCTGCTAGCCAATTAACCAATGTTGATTTGGTTGAGGCAGGCCCATCCAATGTGTTATACACACAAAGTTGGCAAAGGAAAAAAAAAACCATCCCTGCAAACACTACTACAGCTGTAACCAAACTGATGGGAGTGGCACAAAACATCCTAGACCAGCACAACAGACCACCCCTTTCTGGTATTGCTATGTTCGTGGATGATGAAATGCGTGAACTTACCCCAGACCAAAAATACATTGCCCAATGTTTAATCCAGGATGTCTTACGTTTGGCAAGAGCTAAAAAACTAACAGAGTCATCCTATGTTGCCATTGGCGAGGTTTCTCATCCTGTTGATCCTGTTGATCCTGTTGATGCCCCTGAAAATCCTCAAGCTGCAGCAGAGCCATCAATACAACCACTTCCAAAGGGTGGTGTGCGTGGCCGTAGGTCACACATGAGTTTGGTTAACAAACGCAAAAAGAAGTAGTTTATAATGTTTTTTTGTTTTTTTTTTCGAGTTTTTTTTTTTTTTTTATTATTGTATTCTTTCTGTTGCATGATATTTAGTGCATATTTGTGACAAAAAACAAATTTGTAACTATACCAATTTCCCTAGAGAATAAACCAGGCATATGAAATAATGTGTTGTTTGAATCAATTACGCACATTTTTTTTAAAATTTTGTAAATTTTTTATTTTAAATTAGATTCATTTATGAACTTGTATAAATTTTTATTATTTTTTAAATATTTTTTAGTTTAACTATTCATTTTAAAACCTTTCTACATACATGTTAAACATAGAAAAATACAAAACAAACATCATTTATTTATGACGTTGATTAATATATTTATGGATTAGGGCATCATGCGCCGCAGAGGCTTCTTTTAGTCGGTTCGCAGACACATAAATATCATATAGTGTTATTATTTCTGAAAAGAATCAAAAACAAATGTCATTATTTGGTCAATATTTTAGCGTTTGGTTTTAAAAAAAAAAAAAAAAAAAATTTTTACATTGACCATTATGTTGTACAATCATGAAACTTACCATTACTTACAACTTGTTCTTCACGTTCATCTCCGGATGATGCGCTCATGTCCCAACCTGATCCTTTCCCACCTAATTTCAACATAAGTTAATTTTGTTAGAGTTTTATCCATGTAGCAAAATATTTACCACTGTACTAACTTTGCCAAACCACATCAGTACCATTGTCCTCCATATTCTCTTCAGACATTACATCAGCATCAGCATGTCCTGATGATGGTGAAATGACATCATAATCAAGGCTGTCTGCTTCCTCATTTAAAATGGGTAGGCAATTTTCACGGTTGGAATCCATGCTTGGAGCCAGCTGCTGTACCACATTTTCTTCATTATTGTTAGTGGGCTGGCTTGACTCATTATTCAATGAATTTACATCTGTTAACATTAAATAAAAACAAATTTCATTAAACCAAAAAAAACAAAATATGATGTGATTATTTGATATAAAAAATCACAGCAGACCTTAAATGATTTTAAAAACAACAACTGTAATGTTTTGATATTATAAATCAAAAAAATATATTATGTAAGGATGAAAAAATATCTTACCAGCTATCACTACCAGGTTACTTCGAATTTCTTCTATTCTCTCCTTATCCCTGTACTTTAAATCAGCCCATTTCTTCAGTACCTGCGTTGATGTGCGTCTGATATGAAATTTACGGTACAGGCCCCTGCATATTTTTTTAACAACACTTCTTTTATGTCCCATAGGACGTTGATATGTCTTTGCACATATATAGTCCAGTGCATCCATCCTTTTCACCAAGTATTGGACCTCCCCTTGGCCCCAGACCTTTGCACGTTTGTTGGTTGACATTTTCCCTTTCAGTTTCGCTTTAGATCAGCAGGTACACAGTGTGGCGTGTCACATGGTCCTTTAGACGTTTAGACGTCATGACGTTTCTTTATTTACATGTTAACAAACTGAACATTGTATTACGCCGTAATGTACATTAATAATACTTATGTGCTCATTTTTGTATGCGCAAATGCGTTGTTTTTTTAACACTTTGTTGTTTAATTTATAAAAAATTTTGTATGTGATTTATATTTTAGTAAAGGAAATGTGGCGTATATTTTTGAAATCATAATGGTTTATGTCATGTAAAAATCAAACATATTATTAAATTTAAATTATCATACGAGATAAATGATTGACAGAATGCTTGTAATGCTTAATTAGTTTTTTATTGTTTTTTGTTCCTTTTTTAATTAATATGTTTTCCAGAAGAAATATTTGTTTTACAATCATACATTATTTTGTGATGATTACAAATGTTTTGACAATAAAAAAAAAACCATATTCCCAATGTTGTATTAAGTAAAATTAAAAAATTTACTTTCATAACAGAATAAACATTTTTCCCTTCAAAATCATATTCTTTACACCCTTAAGGCAATTTCTTTTAAAATAATAACATTTTCAAAAATATAACTTACATTATTTTAACTCAAACATGCAATCTCATGTTTAATGATCACCTAAACTCATTAATTAATTAGAAACATGCTGCCATGACACAGCCCCTGGGCCATTAAAAAAAATACAATAATTGGTTCTGTTTTCTATTGCATCCATCATACTACGTGTCAGGGGTGGCTGTGGCAAAAAGATTATCCAGTGGGTTAACTTGCTGACGCCATGCCCCAAGCTCAACAACACCATTACTTTGATTTTCTACCTCAACAAAGCCAGGTGGAACATATTCAAGGCCATCTCTTTTTCTGAGAAAATTATGCAAATAACAGCATGCAAGCACAACATTGTCAATGGATTCAAGTTTTAAGTTGATTGGCATGGAAAAGATACGAAATCTACTGCTTAAGATGCCAAAAGCATTCTCGACAACTCTTCTAGCTCTGCATAGACGATAATTAAAAATGCGTCTTTCTACATTCAAGCCTGTAAGTGGATATGGCCGTAACAAATGACGTTGTAATGGAAAGGCCTCGTCCGCCAAAAAAACAAAATTTAAATTTCCAATGGTATTTTGGTTTGTGCGTAATTGTAGTTGATTTTGTTTTAGCCGTAATGCAAACTCCGTATGTTCAAATACCCCACCATCCGAAACTCGCCCATTCATGCCGATATCAATGTACAGAAAATCATAAGTGGCGTTGACAACCGCCATAAGGATAATGCTGTGGTAGCCCTTGTAGTTGTAATAATATGAGCCAGAATTATGTGGCTGCATTATCCTTATGTGTTTGCCGTCAATTGCGCCACCACAATTAGGGAATTGCCATAATAGGTTGAATGTATTTGCAATTTTTTCCCAATCACTAGGACTATTTGGCAAATGCATGTAGTCATGTAAAGCATGTGCTATTGCCAAACATGTCTCTGGAATTAATGAGCTAAGTAGAGAGCGGGACACTGCTGATGAATATTGAAGGTCAGTCAAACTGCGTCCTGTAGCCAAGAATCGAAGAGTCACCCCCAAACGCTCGTCTACAGGTACTGCCTGACGCATTACGGTATTATTGCGCATGATATAAGGGCGGACTTTCTCTAAAAGGTATGAGAACGAGCTTTCAGACATGCGTAAGTAGTTTCGAAAGTCATGTGGGTTATGCTCTTGTAGGTCTCTTACAAGGTGCATGTGTGTATAGCGTTGTCTCTCTAGTAGCCATTTGCGTGCCCAAATTCGTCTTTTTCTAGTTCTGCATCGCATGTCATGATCCTCGGCAAGTGCAAGGGCTCCTCCGGCTACAAGCATGGCAGCTATGACGGCATTTTCAGGCTCACTACGCATATTTAGCCTGTATAACAGAGAATAATATAGTAATTTTTTAGGTTTTTTTTTTTTTTTTGTTTTTTTTTAAAATAATAAACCATTTTTTTTGGTTCTCACAATAAAAACCTTTAACAGATATGAATCTTATTCTTATTGGTCACAGTAATGTTTGACGGCTTTTAAACTTTAAAGTTTGGATGCGTGCAATCTTGATTAACATACAATAATGGTTAATATAATAGATATAACTGTAATGTATTAAAGAAACACAAATACAGTCATAATATAGGCTATTTACTAAATTAGGATAAACCCAAATTAAAAATACTAACATATTTAAATGTTATAATACAAAGGAAGACATAAACCAAAAAAAAAAGAGGAAAAATATACAACAATTATTGAAAAAAAAAAAAAAAAAGGAAAAAAAAACAAACAAACTCACATGCGAAGTTTATCTCACGGACGAATGACGCCAAACTATACGCCGGACACGGAGGCAGCAGGACACGTCCAAAACCTACGAAATGAACCTAGGAAATGAACCCACCAAATGGATAAACGCTAAAAGGATGTTAGCGTATTACATATATTATGGTCCAATCATGGAGCAGATGCGTTAGCAAATAGGAAACAAGTAGGCGTATTGAACATTTAAACCACCATACACGCCCGTATCGATGATGACGCAAGAGGCAACAATTTTTTAAGTCGCTTTAGTAGTGTCACACGTAACGAAAAGTATGTTGAAAGGAACGAGCAACGATAGTTACAAAGAAATAACAACGATTTTTGGGAATTAGGACCCGTGTAGCCGATTAGCGATAAATCACGCTTTTGCGACGATTTTACATCGCTGAACGCTGTTACACAAAGCTATATCGCTAACGATTGCGGAAGTGCGTCACCAAAACCGTGACCCCAACGACAAAGCTCGGGCGATATCGCAGTGTGTAAAGCCCGCTTAAGCCTTGCTTGAAGTGTCTCTAAAAAGGAGCCAAGATGAACAGATCTGGGATCAGCAAAGACTTTGCTGCCTACTCCGGTGTCATCCTGGGGACGGTTAAGCATGGCGTATTTTTGAATGTGCTTGATGCAAATATACCTGTGAAGTGTACAACTGGGGCACAAGTGCTGCTACTGAAGGGGTGTCTGTGTGGCCCAATTTTTGGAAAAAAGGGAGACTCCGCTTGGAGTAACCCTTGCTTGAAGTGTTTTTAAAAAGGAGCCAAGATGAACAAGTTATGCTTCAGCAAAGACTTTGCTACCTACCCCGGTGTCATCCTGGGGACGGTTAAGGATGGCGTATTTTTGAATGTGCTTGATGCAAATCTACCTGTGAAGTGTACAACTGGGGCAGAAGTGCTGCCACTGAAGGGGTGTCTGTGTGGCCCAATTTTTGGAAAAAAGGGAGACTCCGCTTGGAGTAACCCTTGTTTGAAGTGTTTTTAAAAAGGAGCCAAGATGAACAAGTCATGGTTCAGCAAAGACTTTGCTACCTACCCCGGTGTCATCCTGGAGACGGTTAAGGATGGCGTATTTTCGAATGTGCTTGATGCAAATCTACCTGTGAAGTGTACAGCTAGGGCACAAGTGCTGCCACTGAAGGGGTGTCTGTGTAGCCCAATTTTTGGAAAAAAGGGAGCCTCCGCTTTGAGTCACCTTGCGTTGTTTTACATGATTTTAGAAGGGCATGCCATGCCTATTTCTGTGTCTCGTCCTCTTTTTCCTCGTAACGCTGTTTTGTTTTCACATGAGAATTTGTTCTTGTCACTTTCCCATGTGTTTGTGTTGTGTTGTGAGTTGTTTGTCACCTTTTGGACACCTTTCAGGGTGTTTTCTAGGTGTTTTTATGTGTTTGTGATTGCCTCCCATTGTTTTCTATGGGTTTGAGTGGTTCGCCGAACCAAACTCGAACTAGACCTCCGTTCGACAAACCATGCTCGAGCCGAACCGCTACTGGTTCGCTTATCTCTAATCGTGACGCCACTGATTCCATGAAAAATGCAGAGAACACAAATGGTATTCGAATGCTGTCCATTTTTTGCATGAACTTATAGACTTTTTTTGATGAGTTTGATCCGAGACCTAATATCGGTGATTTTGCGTGGACCACCAAGTCTGCAAAAGTACATGGATATAAACTACAATGTAAAAATGTCAGATGGAAGTCGTGCTAGAAAAAGTCTGAATGAGTGCTGACTAGTATGAAATGTATGCTGTTATACAAAGGCACTACACTCTATGTATATATATATATATATATATACTGTAAATATGCAACATATTGGCCTCAATATATTAAGACTGATGTTTCATACACTAGTCTTAATCAGGAGGGTACGGGAATAAGATGTCCCAAATTTATTTAGAAGTATATGTCACTTAATGATTTTGGAGCATGCCACTTCATGAATTTGAATGATCTTATAATGGACAAGATAGTCCTCTGTGTACCCGGGCAGAATCGTTACTTGCCAGGTACTTGAGTATCATTTCTGACATAAGATATACCGCTACTTTCCATAAGTTTGACCCGATCTTATCCTGCCTCCTCCCCAGTTTCGCCCATTTCAGCTGACTTCCTTGAAACTGGTGTGAAAATGCCAAGTTACAACATTTTTGCGCAAGCCCACATTGTGAAAAGTGTTGCAACTATTCAAATTTCTTTTGCTAGTTTCTGGCTTAAACACTTTGATGTATCTACCTTATTATGTAACAAATATACTGTAAATACTGGAAACTGAATATATAAGATATGATCTGTTCTTTGCAATTAAACTTCAGTAGTATGATACCTCTTCTTTTGGTATAGAGGACAGCGCCCCTGGTAATAAAGCTAATGTATATCGTATGTCATCATTACTTTAAAACAAAAGGCTGGTAGGAAATGTATTGAGTGAACATACAAAGGCAATTCATATTAGAATAAGCTCCTGTCCCTTCAATGACAAGCAAGGGTTGGATGTAGGAAAGGTCAGTGCAGGAACAGATTGAAGATCAATGCTAGGCAGAGAAGGAAATAATCATTCAGACTAATCATTTTCATTACACTTTCCAACAGAGTATCATGTCCGTAGAATGCAAAAACAGAAGAGACATTAGATTATGATTGTAAATGGGAATGTTTTGCCTTTAAATTAAGTTACCGTAATTGGATTGTGTGTGAATGTAGTCATAAAACAAAGCTCACGCATGACAATGTTTTCTAAAGCCTGAAGAGATATATAGAATTCAAAATACATGGCTTCTTTTTTTTAGATTCAGTGCCAACCAGTGGCGTAACTACCGCGGTCGCAGCGGTCGCGATCGGGCCCGGGAGGCTAGGGGCCCGGCGGCCGCCAGGCAGATCAGCAGCCAGCTCCTGTCAGTGTGAGAGGAGCTGCGCTGATCTGTCACAGACCTCGCGGCCGCTATTTGACCCGCTGCCGCCGCCGACACCGGGCCCCCCTGCCTGATGTCAGCGGCGGCACCGGGGCCCCCTGCCTGGTGTCAGCGGCTGCAGCATCTCCCCCGTCACAGCGCACAGTAATGATGAAGCATAGCGCGGCCGGTGCCGCGCTATGCATCACCATTCTCCCCCTGTGCGATGACGTCACTCCCGAGCGACTGCTGTGCTGAGTGCACAGAGTGCAGGACGGGAGGACGCCGACCGCAGCACCGGGAGAATGAGCAGCGGGGAAGACAGCAGCGGTGAAAGGAAGAGAGAAGGTGAGTACTTGGGGTTTTTTTTAATATAAGTGAGTAAACGGTGGCCAGAGGCTTGGGAAGGCAGTTCTGGGGAAGCTGCATTATTGTATATGGAAGCCTGGAGAGGCTGCTTTATACATGGAGGTCTGAGGAGGATGCATTATATGTGGAGGTGTGGGGTAGCTGCATTATTATACATGGAGGCCTGGAGAGGCTGCTTTATACATGGAGGTCTGAGGAGGCTGCATTATATATGGAGGCCTGGAGAGGCTGCTTTATACATGGAGGTCTGAGGAGGCTGCATTATATATGGAGGCCTGGAGAGGCTGCATTATACATGGAGGCCTGTAGAGGCTGCTTTATACATGGAGGTCTGGGGAGGCTGCATTATATATGGAGGTCTGGGGTGGCTGCATTATTATACATGGAGGCCTGGAGAGGCTGCTTTATACATGGAGGTCTGGGGAAGCTGCATTATTATACATGGAGGCCTGGAGATACTGCATTATACATGGAGGCCTGGAGATACTGCATTATACATGGAGGCCTGAGGAGGCTGGGTGCATTGTTATACATGGAGGCCTGGAGAGGCTGTCTGCTATATTATACATGGAGGCCTGAGGAGGCTGGGTGCATTGTTATACATGGAGGTGGTCTGGAGAGACTGGGTGCTATATTATACATGGAGGCCTGGAGAAGCTGGCTGCTACATTATACATGGAGGCCTGAGGAGGCTGGCTGCATTATTATACATGGAGGCCTGAGGAGGCTGGCTGCATTATTATACATGGAGGCCTGGAGAGGCTGGCTGCATTATTATATTTTGAGGTCTGGGGGGGCTGCATAATACAAAATGAAGGACACCTTATACATGGAATATAGGGGTGCCTTATGAATGGAGGAGTATGGGGCTGCATAATGCAATATGAAGTTTTATGGGGTTGCGTTATAATACATATAGGACTATGGGGGCTACATTATAATATATGGAGGACTATGGAGGCTACCTTATACATGGACTATGGGGGTGCATTATAAAACATTGGGGACTATGTGGTGCAGTATAATATATGGAGAACTATGGGGTGAATTATAATATATGGAGAACTATGAGAAATTCATTATAATAATTGGAGGGCTACTTTATACAAGGAGGACTATAGGGCTGCATTATAATATATGGAGAACTATGGGGTGAAATATAATACATAGAGAACTATGAGAAATTCAAGATAATAATTGAAGTGCTACTTTATACATGGAGGATTATGGGGGTGCATTATAATATATGGAGGACTATGTGGTGCAGTATTATATATTGAGTACTATGGGGTGAATTATAATGCATGGAGAACTATGGGAAATGCATTATAATACATGGAGGACTATGGAAGTGTATTCTAATATATGAAGGGTTATGTGGGACCCTTTATACTATTTGGAAGGCTATGTGGGTGCCATTATTGTATTTGGAGAACTATATACAAGGGGGGACAAAGATACAAGCAGGGGATGGGAACGTTTTGTGCTGAGGGAAAAAGGCTCTTTCCCTCAGCACCCAGCTTTCCCATGCTCTGCTATACATCTTCTCTCAGCACCCAGCTTTCCCATGCTCTGCTATACATCATGTCTCAGCACCCAGCTTTCCCATGCTCTGATATGGGAAAGCTGGGTGCTGAGGGAAAGATGTATAGCAGAGCATGGGGAAGCAGTGTGCCGAGGACAAGATGGATATCAGAAAATAGGAAAGCTGGGTGCTGATAGAGGGATTTCAGATCATGGGAAATCTGGGTGCTGTGGGTAAGAGCCAAGTGTCAGCATCATTATCCTGTACCCCGAGTGTCAGTGTCATTATCCTGTACCCTAAATGTCGATGTACGTGGAGGGGGGGCCCAGGTCTGAACTTTGCACCGGGGCCCATCAAACTCTAGTTACGCCCCTACTCTAGTTATCTCATTGGAGATAATCTGCAAGACATCACACAGTGCCTGTTGACAGGTATAGCACTGTTTTTAAAAGAAAGTAGTTATTTATCTCTATACATGCAACACCATTAAAAAAATATGGTGTTGGTCTGCACTTATAATAATAATCCAGTAAATAAGAAGAGGCTAATCAATTCTCAGTACTACTGTGCCAATTAAGTGATGAGCATCATGGAGGCAGTGGGGTCTAGTACTTCTCCCTGAAGCCATAGGTGGGTTTAATCAGATTTTGTATATAGAGTTGAGCAAGTACCTATCTATTCGTACTCGCTATACTCATAACGAGCACTGTCTAATACTGGCGTATTTGTTCTGAATAATATGTGCAATGCAAGTCAATGGGGAAAACCTTGCAATATAACGAGCAACCCGAATGCTGTACTATTCGTCCGAGTATTTGGGTTACTCATTACTTTGCGAGTTTTTCCCCATTGACTTGCATTGTACACGCGTCTTATAATAGCTCACAAGGGGGAAGCGGCGCTGGTGTCGCAGCTCAGGAGGGTCAGTGGACGAAGGGTTGTCAATGCTGCGGGCTTGGAGGAGGGAGTGTCGTGGCTCAGGAGGGTCAGTGATATTGCAGGGTCAGTGATATTGCGGGCTGGGGGGTATCGCGGCAGCGGCATTGACTTGCTGGTGCGCTGCGGGCTCCATTGATCTGTCGGTGGTAGACGTAATGGACTTCAAGAAAATGGCCACAGAGGCGGTGCGTGCAGAGATTGGCCTCCATGGCTATTTTCTTGAAGTCCATTGCATCAAGTGCTGGCAGTCCAATGGAGCACGGAGCCCGCAGCATGTTGGCAGATCAATGGCGCCCATCGCCGACCCTATGTCCAGTGACACTCCTAAGCTGCTCAACTGCAGTGACACTCCCCCTCCTCCGAGCCACCACCGCCGCCCTGGTAAGGCATATCCAAATTATAAGACGCACCCCCATTTTTCCTGTAGTTTTTGGGGAAAAAAAGTGTGTCTTCTAATCCGGAAAATAAGGGAGTTGTTTGATGAGAAATTAAAGGGAATCTGTCATCAGGTTTTTGCCTGTTAACCTGAGTGCACCATAACATGGAGACCAACAGAGACCTTGATTCCAGCGATGTGTCACTTACTGGGTTGCTTGCTGTAGCTTTGATAAAATCACTGTTATATCCACAGAAGATTATTACTAGAGGACTAATAAACCTCCTCCGCCGCACTCACTGACTGGTAGCTTTCTTTGTACACTGGACATGGGCAGAAAGCTCTCAATTAGTAGAATGGGCAGAGTTACACATAGGTCAACATTCAGAAAACTGGTAGAAACGCAACAGAAAAAACTGTGATTTTTCAAAATCATAACAGACTGTCCAGTAAGTGATACATTGCTGAAATCAGGGTCTCTGCACATAAATTATTCAACTCTCAGAAGGAGTAGCAAAAACATGGTGACAGATTCCCTTTAGAAACATGCACTCCTCCAAGCCTTGGTCTTATCATAATAGATGAATCAGTTTTCTATTCTCTAGGCTGGCAAATTGAAAGCACTGGGAAGCATACACAATCCCCTAAAGTCCACAGGGTTAGACCACACATGCATTGAACTTGGACTCAAACCTGTTTATTCTCCTGTTTGGTGAAGATTATAGTACTAACATTGCCACAATCAATTTGTGTTGCAAGCCATGCTATTAGTCTTATAAACGTATAACCCTTGTAAGGGGATTCTGTCAACAGATTTTACAATACAATCTGCATATAATATTAAAGGGATTGTCCACTATTTTGATATCCTATCTTTATTATAGATCATCAATATCAGACCGTTTTGGTCCAACACTCAGCAATGCCACCAATCAGATGTGCTCCAATGGTAAAGAGGTAAACAGTGAACGGAGCTGGAACAGCACAATTCCA
This sequence comes from Anomaloglossus baeobatrachus, assembly GCF_048569485.1. Classification (NCBI taxonomy): domain Eukaryota; kingdom Metazoa; phylum Chordata; class Amphibia; order Anura; family Aromobatidae; genus Anomaloglossus; species Anomaloglossus baeobatrachus. The sequence goes on along the minus strand of NC_134353.1, from coordinate 804,107,478 downwards.
TGTACTGTAATAGTTATCCCTGAGAATGGTAGCTAAGATCGAATTCAGTTAAGTAAGAGGATATATTTTAAAACAAAAATCCTTGACAAAGCTATGGCGAAACGTTTGTCAGAGTCCTGGTCCTGCACATAGCAACAAGGGGGGGACTACAGTGACTTTCTTGATTGTGTCAGAGGGAGGCACTAAAAGACTGTCATGTCCCCACCAGGATCCGCTCCTGCGACTTCTGCTTCGATCACCAGGTGGCGCCGTGTTCCCGCTGTGGATAGTGCTGGTAATAGGAGAGGAGTCGATGCCAGTGGCTCTGGTGGGCGCAGGCTCTGCTCATCCACTAAGCTGGATTTCCCTGGGATCTAGGAAATAGAAAATCCTTGCTCACCCGTATATCAAGATACACCGGGACACCAGGCCAGGCAGTTGGCTACTGCCAAAATTATGTGCAGAAAGGAAAATTGTCCGTAGTCCCAACTGTGCTGCAAAATTCTTCTTGCTTTATTTCACAAACATGGACATGGACAGATTAAAAGCAAGATGTTGGACTACACAGGCTCCCACCTAACATATTTCGGGTTTTAGCACCCTTAGTCAAAACATGTTAGGCGAGACTCTGTGTGGTCCAACAGCTTGCTTTTAATCTGTCCATGTCCATGTTTGTGAGATAAAGCAAGACGAATTTTGCAGAACAGTTGGGACTACAGACAATTTTCCTTTCTCTACATTTCCCTGGAACCTGTAGTACCACTGGTTGACTGTAGGTAGCATGTGTCTTCCAGTTGAAGTTATAACCATTCAGCTACAGCCAATGGGTTGACACCACACCTTTCTAATTCCCCCTCCTGTCTGCTGGTCACTGCCAGTGATAGTTCTGAACTCCTGCTTCCTGGTTCCCGTTCTGTTTCGTATAGTGATTCCTGTGTTTGTACCTCTGCCTGTTATCTGACTACACTCCTGACTGCTGTTTTTGTACCTCGCTACCTGATCCGGATTTGACCTCTGCCTGGTTTCCTGATTGCGTCCTTGTCTGCCTAATTTTGTCTCTGTTCTGCATTTCCTGGTTTGACACTGCCTGACTACTGTGGCGCCCTGGACAAGCCAGGATGTCACAGGTACTGCAACAACACACCCCACACCCCGTTTAGGCACATCAGTCACACACACACAAATCCTTGTTGCCTCCCTCCAGGGGCTGATGTCCACACCAGGTGGGGTGGAGCCACGCAGTTGGCCCCACCCACTGAGGAGTTCACAGTCCTGGAGGCGGGAAAGGAAGTCAGAGTGCAGAGTAGTTTTTGGAGTGGAGTGGAGAGAGTGGAGTGAAGTGGTAGTGGAAGAGCAAGAGCAGACTGACCGTGTCCGGGTACGTGACCCGGGCACCCAAGAGCAAGGTTGGCAGATGGTGGTGACCGTCTCCATGAGAGGCCGATTGACGCATAACCGTAAGGACCGGAGACGGGCGGTGGCCCGCCGGTACCGAACCGGGGAGCGAAGAGAAGCCAGCACCATTCGGCAGGGCCTACGGACCCCGACCAGACTTGGAGTCGCCATTAAACCAGTCAAATCCGTCAGCGACGGGAACCTCCGTGGTTTCCCAGCAGCAAAGACCCGACTGAAGGCAACCGTTCAACCGTGAAGGGAAATACAGCTACCGCCACAGCTAGAGTTCCCAGGGCCAGAGCCTGCGGGCAAAAAGGGGCTCCTCTGACAAATACACCGCTGGGGAGCGGGTTACCGGTGGGAAGCCATCGGAGCCGAAAACACATCACAGGTGCAGGGAGAGGCAGTCACCGCCAACTACCGGGAGTGACCACCGCAGCCGCCTGCGGGACCCGTCCATCCAGCCATTTGTTTTACCAGAGACTCCGTGTACGTTATTGGCTGAGTGAGTACTACCGTGCCGTCTGGCACTGCGCTGCCCCCGCGACCATGCACCTTACCAAACCCCGCCATCCACCTTACAGTCACCATCACCGGGCCCCAGGACCACCAAATCCCCCTACCCACGGAGGGGAGAGAAACATCTCGGCTGCTCCCTGTCATCACTCCCGGGATCCCCCATCCAGAGCAGCAGTGGTGTCCCAACCTCACCACAAACCGTGGCTGGCATCACGGACTGACTTCCCAAACCCCAAAAACTATTCCCCTTTTCACTCACGGGCGAGGAGCGCCGCTCGAGTCCCCGGATCCGGCCCACCACTTGAGCCACAGAGCAGCAGCAGCGCCGGACCCGAGCGTGGTGAGCACAGCGTCCCCTCCTCCGCCCGCGACAACTTGGCGTCAAGAACAGGAACCAAAGATGGCCGCAGAGTCCTGGCATCCCTGCTTTTATAGCCGCGGCTTACATGCGGCCAGACGCCATCCGTCCCCCTTTGGTTTCTTTCTGGCACCTCCTCTTCAGGGGCGGAGCTTCGGCTTTCGCGCCTCCACTGCTCGGGAAGACGCTCGAGCGGGGAACTTTTCGCGCCCAAGATGGCGGCTTCTGAAAATTTTTGGCCAGACACCTCCGGCGGGAGACAAGGCGCACTTCTAACAGGCGGTAGAACGGTAAGATCCTGTTCGTGACGCCAAGTTGTCGCGGGCGGAGGAGGGGACGCTGCGCTCACCACGCTCGGGTCCGGCGCTGCTGCTGCTACAGGGGGCCGCAAGCTAGACGGACCAGCAGCGGTGGGATGCGCAGGCAGGGAAGACGGAGGCAGGATGGGGGCCAGGGGAAGACCGGGCCCCACAGCCGCAGTGGCCTGTCCCTCCGGGACATAGGGGCGTGGGTTATTCTCCATCACGGCCTCCATCCCGTACCGATTCCGGCAGCCCGTCCCGTGCAGGAGTTAGCAGAAATAATGGATACCGGGTGGCCCTTCCCCGTCGCGCCTGCTATGCGCTGGAGGGGCTGGTACCCGTGTTTTTCCACCCGGGGCCGGGTGAAGAGGATGAAAGTGAGCAGTGAGGCAGCGGTCCTGTGCTGCAAGTTGTCCCCGTTGGGACCACCAGTACTCTCATCGGACTGCAGCCTATCACAGGTAGTGATCTCTGGGGCCCTGTGTAAATCCAAATCTCTGTATAGGGGTTAAAGGGTTTGAGGGTTCTCGGGGTCCTGCTTAGTGAGCAGCTTTCCTCTAGCCTGTCCGTTACAGACAGTCTGAGTCAATGGTTACAGGCAGGTGTTACAAAGACTATAAGACTATAAATTACACCACTGGGAAGAACTTCTCTTACCATGGATAAAAGAAAAGCTTTTTTTATTGACACTACGGGTTTCTATAGTTTGTGGGGTTTTGGCACTTGAACAAGATGCCAATCAGGCATCAAAACGCGTAGTATCAATAACAACCTTCTTATTAACCAATGCAAGAGAAGTTATTTCTAGCAGTGCAGCTCATTTTTAATATGTGTTTGTCCACCTTTGGTGAAGGTCTTCTGGTGGATTTTCTCCCTCAGGCACGGGGCAGTAAGTATTCTATGCACATACAGTGATTGTGTCTTATACAAACACCTTAGGTGAGCACCACCAATTGTTCCGTGTCCTCCTTCATTATGGTTTTACCCTATGTGTGGGCTCTGTTCCCTTTACAGCTTCACTTTCTGAAAGGCTATAATCTAGACAGAGCTTACAGAAAGGTCTAATTTGAAATAATATTTTGTCATTATTGGATTTTTCTATTACCATAACAATGTGTTATTATTTTGTTTGCATTTATGGAACATTTATTCCGTTAAATATAATAGACATGATATGGATATTAATACAAAACAATCTAAATTTATGCAATAAATAATTAAATGCTGAACAAAAGTTCTATTTCTGATATGTGAGAATGAGGATATACAAATCCAGGTCACAAACTGCAACATTTAAAATATGTCTGAAAAAGTGTGCCAAAGAGAAGTGCTGTAACACACATCATCCCTCACATATCAGATGTTGGGGACTTCGGTGGCAAAACTCATCGGATGGGTAAACACCAAAAATTACTCAATTTTAAAATGATAGCATTTACCGAGTAGTGAAATGTTAGCTAAAACATTACTTTTCATTCAGTATGGTTAAAATACCCGCTATGCTTTTCGGGGTTCTTTTTTAATATATTGGTTCTAATATTACAAAGACACTGCCTGCCTTCCACTATTAAAGTTTTGCATCTGCCTTATTTATGAATAACTAAGATGTGATTGGGGTTATGGTGAAATACCAATCTCCTGGAAGTTTTATACAAATAGCTTTAGGCAAAAATACAGAAGAGGTTGAAACACTATGTACTGAAATGTGAGGTTTAGAAGTACTGTAGTTATTGTTTGTGTTGACTGATGATTTCAATGATATTTCAACCATGTGTAGGAGCAATAAAATATCCTTATATTTACAAACACATTGTGAATTCTGATCAACATACTTTATATATTCATGATTTTTCTAATTCGGTTTTTATTGTTAAATGAGTGGTCTGAAACACAAATTAATTTTCATCCTAAATGTCTATTTAATTACATAATCTAATCTATTTTCTAATATACATTAATTATAAAGTTCTCTATCCTTCTCTCCCGACTAGAGATGAGCGAACTGGTCCCGGTTCGGCTCGAGGCCGGTTCGCCGAACGGGGGTCCCGTTCGAGTTCGGTTCGTCGAACGTTCGACGAACCGAACTCGAACGTATAGGCTAGAATGGGAGGCAATCACAAACACATAAAAATGCATGATAAATGTACACAAACAGTTAATAAACATTGCCATAACACTTACCGGTCCTCGCGATCCCTTCTGCACTCTGTCTCCTGCCGCTATTCCATCCGATGATCGCTGAATCCTCCCGGTGACCTGCACTGCCAGCAGAGATGCAGGACCTATCGTGACGTCAAAATAGCCATGTGACCAGTCACGTGGCTATTATCTCATTGGCTACAGACTGGTCACATGACTATGACACGTCATGTAGGACCTGCGAGTGCATCTCTCCGGTACACGGTGCACATATGTGTATCGCCGTGTACCGGCGACATGCTCTAGCACACGGTCGACTCCCCGTTCCGTTAGGGACCGGCTGACACAGCCGGTCATTAACGGAGATCACCGTTGCCATAGCAACGCAGTTAGCGGTGACGTCACCGCTAACCGCGGCTCCGAGAGCACCGTTGCTATGGTAACGCGTCTGTCAGCGTTACCGCTAGCAGCCAGCAGTGATCACTCACGGAGTGAAGGCTGCACGCTGCTTCCCGATTGTAGTGATGATTGTAGTGAGGATGGAGGTTCCCCAGCCCCAAGTGATGAGCTGGTGAATCTCATCCTTCCTCACTACAATCGTCACTACTACTACACTAGTGATGATTGTAGTGAGGATGGAGGTTCCCCAGCCCCAAGTGATGAGCTGGTGAATCTCATCCTTCCTCACTACAATCGTCACTACTACTACACTAGTGATGATTGTAGTGAGGATGAAGGTTCCCCAGCCCCAAGTGATGAGCTGGTGAATCTCATCCTCACTACAATCGTCACTACTACTACACTAGAAAGAAAGAAGACAGAAGGGCAGGATCGTGGAGGGCTGACAGGGGGTAATAAAGATGGAGTCTCTAATGTGTCTGTGTATTTATTTCTATTAAAGTATTTTTTCTCTGTGTGGTGTCTTTTTTTTAACCCTTTATTGGAGATTCTTAATGGCCGGGTCAAACGTGCCTGACATTAAGAATCTCTGGCTTAATACTGGCTGGTAAAACAAAGCCAGTATTAACTCATGATTACCCAACAAGCCACCCGGCTCCAGGGCTGTTGGAAGAGTTGGATACAGCGCCAGATGATGGCGCTTCTATGAGAGCGCCATTTTCTGGGACGGCTGCGGACTGAAATCCGCAGCAGAGGCGCCCACAAACCTCGGGCTAACCTGTGCTGCGGATTCCAATCCCCAGCTGCCTAGTTGTACCCGGCTGGACACAAAAATAGGGCGAAGCCCACGTCATTTGTTTTTTAATTATTTCATGAAATAAGTGAAATAATTAAAAAAAACGGGCTTCCCTATATTTTTGGTTCCCAGCCGGGTACAAATAGGCAACTGGGGGTTGGAGGCAGCCCGTGGCTGCCAGCTGTACCTGGCTAGCATACAAAAATATGGCGAAGCCCACGTCATTTTTTTGGTGGGCAAAAAAATTCAGCATACAGTCCTGGATGGAGTATGCTGAGCCTTGTAGTTCTGCAGCTGCTGTCTGCTCTTCTCCATACAGACAGACAGCAGCTGCAGAACTACAAGGCTCAGCATACTCCATCCAGGACTGTATGCAGAAGTTTTTTGCCCCCTGAAAAAATTATGTGGGCTTCGCCATATTTTTGTATGCTAGCCAGGTACAGCAGGCATGTACGGCTGCCCCCAACCCCCAGTTGCCTATTTGTACCCGGCTGGGAACCAAAAATAAAGGGAAGCCCTTTTTTTATTATTTCATGAATTTCATGAAATAATTAGAAAACAAATGACGTAGGCTTCGCCCCATTTTTGTGTCCAGCCAGGTACAACTAGGCAGCTGGGGATTGGAATCCGCAGCACAGGTTGGCCTGAGCTTTCTGGGCCCCACCGCTGCGAATTGCAGTCTGCAGCCGCCTCAGAAAATGGCATTTTCATAGAAGCGCCATATTCTGGCGCTGTATCCAACTCTTCCAGCACCTGCCTGCTATACCTGGCTAGCATACAAAAATATGGCGAAGCTCACGTCCTTTTTTTGTAGTTTTTTGGCAAAAAAAATAAAAAATGCTTCCCTGGATTTTCCATTGCCAGTGAAGGTAACACCAAGCAGTGGGGGTTAGCAGCCAGTAGCTGCTTGGATTACCCTTAGCTAGCAATACAAAAAATGCAGCGGGAGCCCATATTTATTTTTTTTAATTATTTATATAAATAACTAAAAATAAAATGGGCTTCCCTGTATTTTGATTGCTGGACATCACAGTGCTGTAAAAATAAATCTTTAAAAAAATGACGTAGCGCTCCGCGGTATTTTTGATTCCCAGCGCAGATAAAGCAGACAGCTATGGGTTGCCACCCCCATCTGCCTGCCGTTACCTTGGTTGGCAATCAAAATACAGGGAAGCCCATTAATTTTTTCTATTTAATAAATACTTAAAAAAAAAAAAATGACATTGGGTCCCCCCATTTTTGATAGCCAGCTAGGGTAAAGCAGACGGCTGTAGCCTGAAAACCACAGCTGGCAGCTTTACCGTGGTTGGGGATCCAATGTGGAGGTCCCCTCAGGCTCTTTTTTATAATTATTTTATAAATATTAATAATTACACAAAAAAAGTAGGGTCCCCTCCAAATTGGATCACCAGCCAAGGTAAAGCGGACAGCTGTGGTCTGGTATTCTCAGGGTGGGAAGGTCCATAGTTATTGGGCCTTCACAGCCTAAAAATAGCAGGCCGCAGGCACCCCAGACGTGGCGCATCCACTAGATGCGCCAATCCTGGCGCTTCACCCCAGCTCATCCCGTGCCCTGGTGCAGTGGCAAACGGGGTAATAAATCGGGTTGATACTAGCTGTAAAGTCACCTGAGATCAAGCCCAGCAGTTTGTGATGTCATGGCGTCTATTAGATACCCAACATCATAAACTGTCAGTACTAACAAAAACAAAAAATCGACAAAAGAAATTTATTTGAAAAAACAGTCCCCAAAACATTTCCTCTTTCACCAATTTATTGTAAGAAAAAAAATAAAGGGGTCCCACGACGACTCTGGACCGTCTAGAATATGGGGGGGAGACACTCAGGGAACATATCCCCCATTTTCTAGGAGTGCGGACCCTTCATGTGAGGAGTGTGGGTGCAATGAATCTGCACTCACTCTCCCCGGGTCCACAGCAGCAGAGTCAATGTCGTAATGGTTGCTACCAAAGCTGCAATGCCCTGCTCATGAGGTAAGGGCATGCCTAATCAGGAGAACTACTGTAGAGGAAGCTCTGCTCACTGGTATATAGGTGCTCAGAGGTAATAATAGATAAAATTAGTGAGTAACCTCGGCACTCTAAATCTCCCAGACTAATTCAGTAAGTCCCAATGGATAGTAATGCAAAATCACTCTTTATTGGTCCGTATTAAGAACATTTTTTTTTCATAAGCATATATGTTTTTGTCCAAAACAAGTTACAATTGATGTTTCGGCCTGAGCCTTCGTCAGATTGGACTTATCTGCATGTAATCATGAAAACTGACAATAATCAGTATCACATAAGAGTGAGAGAACAATAACATAAACTCGAACAATGTAGAGGTACAATTGGCATGCAGCAAAAAAATTGCAACACAGCAAGAAATGAAACACATGATACAAATGTCATAATACAGTACAAGGACAATATAGTAATGACAAATATGGGGACAGAGTAGACTTAGACAGCTCTGGTACGAAAGAGATGTCAATCATAAAGTAACATGTGCAGTAGGTGTACAGCTACAGTATGCATGGCAGAGCTAATGGGTAGACTGACCATAGAAAAAGAACGGAGAAAAAGTGGAGAAAAAGTGGAGAAAAAGTGGAGAATAAGTGGAGAATAAGTGGAGAATAAGTGGAGAAAAAGTGGAGAAAAAGTGGAGAAAAAGTGGAGAATAAGTGGAGAATAAGTGGAGAAAAAGTGGAGAAAAAGTGGAGAAAAAGTGGAGAAAAAGTGGAGAAAAAAATGGAGAAAAAGTGGAGAAAAAGTGGAGAAAAAGTGGAGAAAAAGTGGAGAATAAGTGGAGAAAAAGTGGAGAAAAAGTGGAGGAAAAAATGGAGAAAAAGTGGAGAAAAAGTGGAGAAAAAGTGGAGAAAAAGTGGAGAAAAAAATGGAGAAAAAGTGGAGAAAAAAATGGAGAAAAAGTGGAGAAAAAGTGGAGAAAAAGTGGAGAATAAATGGAGAAAAAGTGGAGAATAAGTGGAGAAAAAGTGGAGAAGTGGAGAAAAAGTAGAGAAAAAAATGGAGAAAAAGTGGAGAAAAAGTGGAGAAAAAAATGGAGAAAAAGTGGAGAAAAAGTGGAGAATAAGTGGAGAAAAAGTGGAGAAAAGGTGGAGAAAAAGTGGAGAAAAAGTGGAGAATAAATGGAGAATAAATGGAGAAAAAGTGGAGAAAAAGTGGAGAAAAAGTGGAGAATAAGTGGAGGAAAAGTGGAGAATAAGTGGAGAAAAAGTGGAGAAAAAGTGCACAAAAAAATGGAGAAAAAGTGGAGAAAAAGTGGAGAATAAGTGGAGAAAAAGTGGAGAAAAAGTGCACAAAAAAATGGAGAAAAAGTGGAGAAAAAGTGGAGAATAAATGGAGAAAAAGTGGAGAAAAAGTGGAGAATAAGTGGAGAAAAAGTGGAGAAAAAGTGGAGAAAAAGTGGAGAAAAAAATGGAGAAAAAGTGGAGAAAAAGTGGAGAAAAAGTGGAGAAAAAGTGGAGAAAAAGTGGAGAAAAAGTGGAGAAAAAGTGGAGAAAAAGTGGAGAAAAAAATGGAGAAAAAGTGGAGAAAAAGTGGAGAATAAATGGAGAAAAAGTGGAGAAAAAGTGGAGAAAAAGTGGAGAATAAGTGGAGAAAAAGTGGAGAAAAAGTGGAGAAAAAAATGGAGAAAAAGTGGAGAAAAAGTGGAGAATAAATGGAGAAAAAGTGGAGAAAAAGTGGAGAAAAAGTGGAGAAAAAGTGGAGAAAAAGTGGAGAAAAAGTGGAGAAAAAGTGGAGAAAAAAATGGAGAAAAAGTGGAGAAAAAGTGGAGAATAAATGGAGAAAAAGTGGAGAAAAAGTGGAGAAAAAGTGGAGAATAAGTGGAGAAAAAGTGGAGAAAAAGTGGAGAAATAAATGGAGAAAAAGTGGAGAAAAAGTGGAGAATAAGTGGAGAAAAAGTGGAGAAAAAGTGGAGAAAAAGTGGAGAAAAAGTGGAGAAAAAGTGGAGAAAAAATGGAGAAAAAGTGGAGCACCCTTTGGTGCCTTTCATGTGGCACTAATGGGTGCTTAGCTTTGTATTTAGCCAAAAAAATGAAAAAAAAAATGACGTACGGTTCCCCCTAGTTTTGTAGCCAGCTAGGGTAAAGCAGACGGCTGCAGCCTGCAGACCACAGCTGGCAACCTCACCTTGGCTGGTAATCCAAAACTGAGGGCACCCCACGCTGTTATTTTAAATTAAATAAATAATTTAAAAAAAAAAAACACGTAGGGGTCCCCCAAAATTGGATCACCAGCCAAGGTAAAGCAGACAGCTGGGGCCTGATATTCTCAGACTAGGGAGGTCCATGGTTATTGGACTCTCCCAAGCCTAAAAATAGCAGGCCGCAGCTGCCCCAGAAGTGGCGCATCCATTAGATGCGCCAATCCTGGTGCTTCGCCCCAGCTCATCCCGCGCCCTGGTGCGGTGGCAAACGGGGTAATATATGGGGTTAATACCAGATGTGTAATGTCACCTGGCATCAAGCCCTGGGGTTGGTGAGGTCAGGCGTCTATCAGATACCCGACATCACCAACCCAGTCAGTAATAAAAAAAAATAGACGACAAACACATTTTTATTTGAAAAAACACTCCCCAAAACATTCCCTCTTTAACCAATTTATTAGAAAGAAAAACAAATCCAGGTCTGCTGTAATCCAAGGGGTTGCCATGACGATCCACACTGTCCCAGTCAATGAAGAGCAGGATGTTCCCCATTGGCTGGGAGAGCAATGCAGTGACCTGAGCTAACATCAATGGGTCAGTCCAGGTCACTGCAGGGCATGACAAGTGCTGCTGTCAGCGAGGTACATTACCTGCGCTGATCTCCTGCACACTGACAGCCCCTGTCACTGAGTTCAGTGACCGGCTCCTTCACAGCCAAACATCGCGAGAGGTCCGTGACGTCACCGCTAGTCAGTCTCGGGTCGGAAGCAAGAGGTGATGTGACAAGCGGCGGCCATGGAGGACAGTGACAGCGCTGAGGTCGGGATGGCGGGACTTCATCACCGCAGGTAAGCCGAGCGGGGGGGGGGGGGGATGTGTGTGTGTGTATGTATGTGTACGTGTGTGTGTGTATATGTGTACATGCCGCGGGCAGGAGGGGGCGGAGTGAGCTGAGCGGGAAGTGTGGGCTTCCTGCACGTAACTAAGATAAACATCGGGTTACTAACCAAAGCGCTTTGCTTGGATACCCGATGTTTATCTTGGTTACCAGCTTGTGGCAGGCTGCCAGCGATGGCTCCTGCACACTGTAGCTGTAAAAAGCCCTGCTTTTTGCTGCTAGAACCGTTCTCGAACGTATCTAGAACTATCGAGCTTTTGCAAAAAGCTCGAGTTCTAGTTCGATCTCGAACAGCCCCAAAAATCACTCGAGCTTAGAACTGGAGAACCACGAACCGCGAACCGCGCTCAACTCTACTCCCGACACTAACTGTTGCTTTTTAAAACTTACTTTATTGAGGTCGATTCCTTTGAAAATCTCAGTGTATGCTGGGATCCTCAAACAAAGTGTCATCAGGGGGCAGAGGCTGCAGTCACTGCCACAACTTCTGCCCCCTCCCTGAAATGAAGCATCATCAGTGATGTCCGTTTCAGGGGTTCGACTAGACCTGCTCTACTGAGCATGTAAGTTGTCATTTCAAATGGATGTTCAGCACATTCTTATCAATGTGCAATATGCACAGTGACAGTGCGCTATGTGCAGGATTTGATCAGAAATAATTAGCTGGCAAAAGAGAACACTGTTAGTGCCCGTTGTAAGAATACCCAGCATGCAGAGACTAGCACTGACAGTGCACTCTCTTCCTGACTTGTTACTTCTGATCAGAGCCAGCAAGGGAGTGTAGTGTCACTGTGCATACTGCATAGTGACAAAATCTACAGGAATAACAAAAAACGCATGTTCACTAGAGTAGGTACTAGCCAAGAATCTGCCCTATGATGACCGTAGCCTCTGCCCCCTGATGATGCTTGGCTTGAGTATCCTGGTATGCACTGGGATTCTAAAACAAAGCATCATCATATAAGGAAGTAGTAAAATATAAAACCATTTGATACAGTAGTATAGTGAGGTAAGGATAGGGAATTTTTAATAAAAGTATATTAGAAAATAGATTAGATTATGGCGTTAAATACGGTAGATAATTAATTAGGATGAAAATTAATTTATGTATAAGACCACCCCTTCAACCGATGTTTTGTGACTGTTTTTCATTCTGTCAGATCTTATTTGAATAAGATTTGTTAATGAACACTACGGCTTAATTATACAGTACAGACCAAAAGTTTGGACACACCATCTAATCTCTAGAACAACTGTGAAGAGGAGACTTTGTGCAGCAGGCCTTCATGGTAAAATAGCTGCTAGGAAACCACTGCTAAGGACAGGCAACAAGCAGAAGAGACTTGTTTGGGCTAAAGAACACAAGGAATGGACATTAGACCAGTGGAAATCTGTGCTTTGGTCTGATGAGTCCAAATTTGAGATCTTTGGATCCAACCACCATGTCTTTGTAGAAAACGTGAACGGATAGACTATACATGGCTGGTTCCCACTGTGAAGCATGGAGGAGGAGGTGGGATGGTGTGGGGGTGCTTTGCTGGTGAGACTGTTGGGGATTTATTCAAAATTGAAGGCATACAGAACCAGCATGCCTACCACAGCATCTTGCAGCGGCATGCTATTCCATCCAATTTGCGTTTAGTTGGATCATCATTTATTTTTCAACAGGACAATGACCCCAAACACACCTTCAGGCTGTGTAAGGGCTTTTTAACTAAGTAGGAGAGTGATGGGGTGCTACGCCAGATGACCTGGTCTCCACAGTCACCAGACCTGAACCCAATCGAGATGGTTTGGGGTGAGCTGGACCGCACAGTGAAGGCAAAAGGGCCAACAAGTGCTAAGCATCTCTGGGAACTCCTTCAAGACTGTTAGAAAACCATTTCCGGTGACTACCTCTTGAAGTTCATCAAGAGAATGCCAAGAGTGTGCAAAGTAGTAATGAAAGCAAAAGGTAGCTACTTTGAAGAACCTAAAATATAACACATTTTCAGTTGTTTAACACTTTTTTAAGTTTTTCATTCCACATGTTTTAATCCATGGTTTTGATGCCTTCAATGTGAATCTACAATTTTCAGAGTCCTGAAAATAAAGAAAACTCTTTGAATGAGGTGTGTCCAAACTTTTGGTGTGTACTGTACATATACTGGTTAACCAAAAGTATGTGAACCCTTCTAATTATTGAATTCATGTATTTGAGCAATAGTCATTGCAAACAAAATGAAGCTATCACGCTAGGTACGAGGAAGTACAAAGCGAATGGTGAAAGGGAAGGGAAACCCTGTGTCTAAGGAAGGGGGAGATGCTGACCACTTACCAAGTTATCAGTAAGCCCTGAATTCCCTCAGCACTCTAGATAAGTATCGAACCTATGTGCCTACCCAGATACCTCACCCTGGATGCCTGGCTGACCCTGAAGTAGGCCCTAGGTAAGGAGCAGATGGGATGAATGCTCCCTACCTAGAATACTAGAATCATAGTATAGCATCAGAAATACATAAGTAAAAATGTAAGAATAGTGAGGTTCATGCTAAATTAAAGTATCTCATAATTTGGTTACTTTTTCAGCCTAGCCTTCAAAATTTTCCTTACATTTTACGAAATGTGCCCCCTGGCACTACAAATTGTTACTGCAAGCTATTTATGTTACTGATGGAAAGTATGAACGAAGACTCAAATTTGCCTTCAAAGCTTCAAGAGTGCATCCACTATATCATTGGAAGTGACTAAAAAAATGGCATAAAACAGATCTGCTAGAAAACTGAAGCTTGTACACTCCTCAACAACGGCCATAGGTCATAGTTGGAACCAAAATTCAAGTCCTTTTCCTCTCTGAAGAGTCTATTTGCATGTTTACCCTTTCGCATCAGAGCCTGTTTTCACCTTCCTGACCAGGCCAAAACGTGACCATGTTTTAATCTGGAGAGGCCTTAATCTTTTTCACTATCGTGTTTTTAACGTTATGGAATAAAGCAAGAAGTTTATTTATCAGTGCAGGATTAAAACTCCTTTTTTTCTGTGCATCTACATGGATACTGGCCACAGGATCCGTGCATTATTTCTACATTCCCCCGTTGGCTACTGTGAGGCAACGTCTATGTGGTGAGCAGATATTTATCTTTTTACTCTTAAATATTTGCCACATATCTACTTTACATCACCATCATTTTAGAAACAGTTGTTTGGCTGAGCGTGCGAGGGTCTGCAGCAAAGTGCAGGGTTGCAGATAAGTGCATCGTTTAAGCACAATCTCATAGCTGTGATAACTGTGTAATTGTTTAATTTCATTAGGGAATTGTGTGTCTGTCTGTGATACTGTGAAAAAGCAAAAAAAAAAAAAAAGAAGTGTCTTGTGATTTAATTAGTAGTATTAGCAACACCTGTTTCTAGAAGCATCTGGAAGCTTCTGGTAGTTCTTGTGGAGCTTTATAAACCAGCCAAAACAAACGAGGTTGCTGAGCGTCCGAGGGTCTGCAGCAAAGTGTGGGATTGCAGATAAGTGCATGGTTTAAGCACAATCTCATAGTTTGACACAAGAACATAGTTTGAATTTATCCTTATACATTTCCCAATGTTTTTTTTTTTTCTTCGTTTTCCTACTTTTTCTGTACTGTTTATCCCCATTTAATAGCGGCTCCATGGACAATGCTACCAGGCGTGTATCTTGTCGGATGTATGCATGCCTTGAACAGCCGTTCGAGGGTGAATATGTCTGCACTCGATGCAAGTATGTTGCATATTTGGAAGCCCAGGTAACTGATCTAAACAAGCAGATAGCAACACTCAGAAGCATTGCAAACCTGGAGAGGAGTTTAGAGCCCACTGAGATTTCTCTGGCTGGGGCCAGTGATATGGAGGAGGGTGGAGATGGGGAAGGTCAGGAGCCAGAGGTAGGTAGCTGGGTAACAGTTAGAAGAAGAAGGAGAGGAAAAAAATGTCAGGGAGCCTAGTCCTGGTCTGGCACAACCTAGTAAATATGCCTGTTTGGCTGATTTTAGGAATGAAGCGCCAGGACTAGGATCACTACAGCAGGACGTTGCTCCTAGCAACCAGGAAAATGACTGCTGTAGGAAGGAGGGAAATAGGAGTGCAGCAAAGCCCAGACAAATGTTGGTGGTAGGGGACTCTATAATTAGGCGGAAATACAGGGTCATCTGTCGCCGAGACCATGAATGCCGAACAGTGTGTTGTGTGCCGGGTGCTCGGGTTCGGCATATTGCGGATCGGATAGACAAATTGCTGGGTGGGGCTGGGGAAAAGCCAGCAGTCATGGTGCACATTGGTACTAATGACAAAGTTAGAGGCAGGTGGAAGGTCCTTAAAAATGATTACAGGGAATTAGGAGAGAAGCTCAAGTCCAGAACCTCCAAGGTGGTGTTTTCAGAAATACTACCAGTGTCACGAGCGTCACTAGAAAGACAGCGGGAGCTTAGGGAGATAAATATGTGGCTTAGAAATCGGTGCAGGAAGGAAGGGTTCGGGTTCATGGAGAACTGGGCCGACTTCTCAGTCGGCTACAGGCTCTACAGTAGGGAAGGGCTGCACCACAATGGGAAGGGTACAGCTGTGCTGGGGGAGAAAATAGATGGATGGAGGAGCTTTTAAACTAGGATTTGGGGGGAGTAGGGGAGTGGAGCAAATAAGGGGATAAATAGGGCATATAGAGACAGTGAGACGGTAGGGGTCAATGAAGGATTAGGGGGGGCTGGGACATGCAAGGAACATAGGGAGACTAGGAGTAATAAATGAGTTAATATTATTAAATGTCTACTGGCAAATGCAAGAAGTTTTGCAAACAAAATGAATGAATTGGAGACTCTTATGTCGACCATGGATTATGATGTGGTAGGCATTACGGAAACCTGACTGGATAAAAGCCATGACTGGGTGACAAACATACAGGGTAATACTACATTCAGGAAGGACAGGAAAGACAAAAAAGGTGGTGGGTTGTGTATATTTATCAATTCTAACCTAAAACCTGTGTTGAATGATGACATTGGGGGGAACTGCAACAATGTAGTCAATATGAGTAAATGTACATGGGGACAGGAATAATAGAAAAATGCTAATTGGAGTTTGCTATAAGCCTCCTAACATACCTGAACAAATAGAGGGTGAAATGCTGGAACAAATTGAAAAGGCAGCTAATAATAAGAATCGGGTTCTTATTATGGGGGATTTCAACTATCCAGACATTCAGTGGGACAAAGAATCTTCTGGTTGTGCTAAAAGCTGTAAATTCTTATCTACTATTCAAGACAATTTCCTCTCTCAGATGGTGGATGAACCAACCAGGGGAGATAATTTGCTAGATCTAATCCTGTCAAATAGACTGGATACAATTTCAGATTTACAGGTCCGGGAGTACTTGGGCACCAGCGATCCTAATATGGTAAGCTTCAACATAATATTCAATAGAACATTTCAAAGGGGAAATGCTAAAACCTGGAATTTTAGGAAAGCTAATTTCAACAAATTAAGGGAAGAGCTTAAATGTGTAGATTGGGACAATGTTATGGTAACTGGGGATACAGAACATAAATGGGGTAAGTTTAAGGATATACTGCTAGAGTCCTGTAAAAAGCTTATATCCTCTGGTAATAAAATGTCCAGGAATAAAAAGAAATCAGCAGGTACTTCTCATCTGTGTTCACCAAGGAACTGACTGTACCAGGGATCACTCAATAAGTGAAAAATCAAAGTTCACCACCCGATATAATTAATTTAATACAAGATGAAGTACACCTGGGTCTGAGTGAATTAAACATTGAAAAATCCCCCGGGCCAGATGGCATTTATCACGAATATTGAGGGAATTGACCTCCGTAAACAACATACCGCTGTATCTCATCTTTTTAAACTCGCTTGTAACAGGGTTGGTGCCTCAGGATTGGAGGATTGCTGATGTGGTACTGATATTTAAAAAAGGTAAGAGGGTAGATCCAGGCAACTACCGTCCAGTAAGCCTGACATCAGTAATATGCAAAATTTTTGAGGGCATTTTAAGGGGTGACATGCAAAAATATATTGCAGAAAATAATATAATAACTGACAGACAGCATGGATTCATGAAAGATATGTCATGTCTAACCAACCTGTTGGGGTTCTATGAGGGGGTAAGTACAAACCTGGATATTGGTAATGCAGCTGATGTGATTTATTTGGACTTTGCAAAGGTATTTGATACTGTACCACATAATAGCCTTATACTAAAGCTCCAGAAGCAAAGACTAGGGGAAACTATATGCAACTGGGTAAGGAATTGTCTAAAAGATAGGAAACAAAGAGTAGTCATAAATGGTACATTCTCTAAATGGGATATAGTCAGCAGTGGGGTGCAGCAGGGATATGTGCTAGGACCGATTCTTTTTAATCTCTTTATTAATGACCTTGTGGATGGGATTGATAGTAAAGTGTCAGTCTTTGCTGATGACACCAAACTATGTAGGATATTAAAAACTGACCTTGATAGTATAATATTACAAAAAGATCTGGATAAGATGTCAGAATGGGCAGATACTTGGCAAATGAGATTTAATGTTGATAAATGTAAAGTATTGCACCTAGGAAGGAGTAATCCTATAGCTGCGTATACATTAAATGGAAGTAAACTCGGGACTACAGAACAGGAGAAGGACTTGGGTATTCTTATTACAAATAAACTGAGCAGCAGTACTCAATGTCAAGCAGCAGCTGCTAAAGCAAACAAGATTTTAGGGTGTATAAAAAGAGAGATTAGATCACATGATCCCAACTTATTGTTACCACTCTATAAATCATATAAAAAAAGCAAAAAAGAATATCATTACTTACAGCAAGATGGAATTGTAGCTGTATATTGCTCAGGCCAAAAGACTACTGCTACTCCAGCAGGATACAGCTAAACCCCCACTAGGTGGAGGCATCACAGGTGCAGGGGGAGCCAATCACACTCACTTCCAAATATGGAGGAGGTGATGGCTGGATGGTAAAACTGCACACTAGTGGCTTGCATAGAGCACTGTTCACACTAGCAGACGCACAGTCACAAACCCGCAGCCTAGTAGGTGACGCCCATACTATTAGATTAGGTGGGCTGTCAAGCCTTGCTATTAGAGTTTCTGTCCCTATGTAGCGAGCAGTGAGGGTACGGCTTGGCAGCCCGCCTGATCTAATAGTATGGGCATCACCTAATAGGCTGCGGGTTTGTGACTGTGCGTCTGCTAGTGTGAACAGTGCTCTATGCAAGTCACTAGTGTGCAGAGCCATGATAAAGCCTGACAGCTGGGGGCTGCAGCCATGGGCTTTATCTGTGCTGGTATCAGAATATGGGGGACCGTGTGCAGATAGTTTTATTTATTCATTTATTTTTATACCACCATACTGACCCATAGACACTTGCACTGCTTTCCCTACCCACCGGCCATTCTGGCATCTGTGATTGGTTGCAGTCATCTGACACATTGCCACTCAGGGTGGGGGTGCATCTAACTGCAACCAATTACACGTGCCGGTGGGCGGGCAAAGTACTGAATATTCAATAAGTTAATTGTCGGCTCTGGAAGGGAAAGCATGACCCGGAAGGAGTGTGCTGCCATGAAACAGCCTCGGTGAGTACACCACGCGTGCTCCTATCTCCCTATCCCTTTCACCAACGTTTTTAATCTCCGGATTCTGGTCCCCATAGACTTATATGGGTATCGGATTTCAGAGCGGTTCTGTTTTTTTTTTTTTTAAATTTAGCAGGGACTCGCCGGTCCCGTTTTTTTGCGAGTTCGATCAGCTCTAATTACAACATATAGTTGCTTTTTATAAATGAAGAGAAGAAAATAACCCACTCCTATTCCACAATGTTGTTTTACAAGGGAGAATTCCCTAGAGGGTTTATGATTAGTTGTGCTCAACATTAGTAAGCTGAGGAAAATATAATAAAAAAGTTAGAAAATTACTTGTCTATGGAGCTGTGAAGGGCAAAATACTATTCTTATACATTCTGGAGCTTACTAAGACACTGTCCGAGCATTAGAACAAATTAAAAATGACATATCTAATGTGTTTGCTTCTTATTAAACATTAAAATTTGAAGTGGGACGATGGTAATCTTCAGACAATATACGATTGGCAGTTCTGTATAAGGTATCTGTTTAATTTTCCAGAACTTAATTACATTTTGCCACTTATTAATCTTCAGGAAGTACCGTATTACACTAATACATGTTGTATATACGTTTTTTTCTTAAGAATGGAAAATTTTACCTACGCTCAATAAAACTTATCTATGTTTTTGTAAAGGTCATCTTCCCGATTAGCTGGTCACCGCAGAATGCTGTTAACCAATTTACAAAACAAAATATTCCATTTATTCTCATTTTTTCTCCTCAGCAGGTTTCCCATTTCATAGATGCTAAGCAATCATATGCTCCTTGTGGTTATTAATCAGACTTGGCATCTGTTTCAAGCTTACAATTTCATAGCTACCTGTGTTTTCATAAGATCCACGTTATTCATTATTAGAAAAACCAATTCAAAAGGCTTTTATTTCATCTGCAATACCCAGAGCTTAATCTACTTGAAGGAACATGAAATTACAAAATGCATTAATATTAGCTATAGCATTAATGCTAAGACTTTCATAAAATGGATATCTAACGGAAATCCCGCTAACTGTAATTTGCATCTAAGGAAAATGAGATTTACAAGCTGGACTAAACATGTAGGGGCTAAAAGGTTCTAGTCTGGTGCAATAGGTGATTAATGAAGAATACTAAACATATTTTCATATATATATATATATATATATATATATATATATATATATAAATAAAAAATGGGGAGGACTGTATTTTTATCATAGATATATTTCAAGTGTAACAGGCAGAATCTACAAAAAATACAGAAAATCACATTGTATGATTTTAAAATAATCAATTAGCATCTTATTGCATGAAATAAATATTTGATACAATAGGAAAACAGAACTTAATATTCGGTACAGAAACCTTTGTTTACCATTACAGAGGTCAGACATTTCCTATAGTTTTTGATCAGGTTTGCACACACTGCAGCAGGAATTTTGGTGCACACTTCTCTACAGATCTCCAGATCTTTCAGGTTTTGGGGCTTTCACTGGTCAATAATGAGTTTTAGCTCCATCCAAAGATTTCCTGTTGGGTACAGGTCTGGAGACTGTCCAGTCCATTCCAGGGCCTTGAAATGCTTCTTATGGATTCACTCCTTAATTGCTCTGGCTGTGTGTTTCGGGTCATTGTCATGCTGGAACACCCAGCCATAACCCATCTTCAATGCTCTTATTGAGGGAAGGAGGTTGTTGGGCCAAATCTTGCAATACATGACCACATCCCTTCTCACTTCAATACGGGGCAGTTATCCTGACACCTTCACATAAAAGTACCCCCAAAGTATGATGCTTCTATCCGCTTCATGGTTGGGAGAGTATTTGTCATGGCAGAGGATAGAGGCTACACCAGCCATATAGTACAACAAAAAGGAAGGGGGAAGGAATGCTTTATTGCTACAAAAAGGGGGACATAGTGACCCTTGACAACAACCTGCAGCTCACTCTTGCTGCCCTCACCGACTCTATACAGGTTTCGCACCTGTAGCCAGCTGTATACCTGTGGCCCTGTCCTTTCCTGGCAAAAGGGCTCTAAGTAAGGATGATAGGTATGAGTGTTAGTCAACACCACTAACACTAAAGGAAGACAAAAGGAAACTGTACAGGGGAAACATGAATGCTATCACCTGAGCCTAGGTGGATAGCAAAGTCAAAGTGCACCCAATCCACCCCAAGATGCGGTTAATATAGGACGTCAGAGGATAGCAACTGAGAGGAAAAACTACAGTTCCCCAGAGTCATAATGTCCACTGGCTGCACAAACAATGAACTGTCAAGGAGCTGTCAGATAACATGTGCCGCCATTCTCTGTGATATTCTAACACTCTCTACCACTGGATTGTCAGCCAGCTATGATACCTCCATGACACATCCATGACAGTATTCTTGGGATTGTACTCATCCTTATTCTTCTTCTTTCAAACATGGCAAGTGGAGTTGATACCAAATATTTATTTTTTGGCCTCATCTGACTACATGACCTTCTGAGATGCCTTCTCTGGATCATCCAGATGGTCATTAGCAAACTTCAAACAGGGCTGGACATGTTCTGGCATGAGCAGGGGGATCTTACATGTAATCTATAACGGCACAGTGTGTTACTAACAGTAATCTTTGAGACCCAGCTCTCTTTAGGTCATTTACCAGGTCCTCCTGTGTCGTTCTTTGCTGATTTATCTTTCTCAGAATCATCCTTACCGAACGAGGCGAGATCTTGCACGGAGCCCCAGACTGAATAAGATTGACATCTTATGATGATTGTTATCTTACGCTTCTTCCACTTTCTGATAATTGTTCCAACAGTTGTTGCTTTGCACCAAGCAGCTTGTCTATTGTCCTGTAGCCCATCCCAGTCTTGTGCAGGTCTACAATTTTGTCCCTAGTGTCCTTAGACAGCTCTTTGTTCTTGGTCATGGTGGAGAGGTTGGAGTGTGATTAAGTGTGTGGATAGGTGTCTTTTATACAGGTAATTTCAAACAGGTGCAATTAATATAGGTATTGAGCACAGAGTAGGAGGGCTTCTTACAGAAAAAATAACAGCTTTGTGAGAGTTATGCTGAAATTGTCTCTTCAGAATTCCCCATCAGATTTTCTGCTCTGTTCAAATTAGGAGAAACTTGGCCACTGAATAACTTTCACCATGTTCTACACAACAGATGTATGTTTTGGATCATTGTCATGTTGGATAAGTGCTTGTCTACCAAGGGCAGGGAATGACGGTAGCATCTTCTCTTTCAGTATAGAGTAAACCATCTTTGAATTCATGATACCATCAATGAAATTAAAACAGCAACTCCTGATGTAGGAGAATGGGCCTCTTCAAATTAGAGGAGTTAGCATTCAGAGGCTAAAATTTAACTTTTAATCTATTCTATTAAAATTTAGATTAAAATGTGTATTAACCCAAAGTTCTCTGGATTGCTGTCATTATTACGACACTCACATTTCCAGAGAACCTATGACATAACAAAACAAGCAAAAAAACACAAAAAACACAAAACAAATTGAGTAAGATGATTATCACTCCAATAGGGACAGTGGTCCAATATGAGTATCAAAAAAATCATCAAAAAAAACCTCAATATAATAAACAAATAGTGCACGGTAATCCTCAGAGAGGAATTTACCAATTCAAATCTTATGGCATGAGTTTAGGAATGATCTCACCCATTCTTGCAGCTTGGGGTGCAAAAGACTTCCTCTATATGGGTCCACGCAGCATCGGCTGGCCCTATACTGACCCTAGAAAATCTTTATAACGTCTAACACCCCAAGACTTCTGCTCTTACAAGAACAGACCACATCTAGTCCTCTCTTGTGCCCCTAGTCTGAATAATCAGTATCTGTGGATGACGGTTCGATCTCAGTTATTTGGCCACCAATCTGGTTTACAGTTAGTTGGTATGCCCGATTATCTTTGAAATCGGCAAAATCCCTCAAATATTGTTTGTGCTTTCTCTCTTTCAATCTGTATTGAAAGCGTTCTAATTCATCTTTTAGTTTATTCTGTTTAGTAGCAAAATCCGGTTCACCTGAAAACTTTTTGGTAGTATCTATACTTTCCTTTAATTTGTCATCCAAAAGGGAGAGAGTCGCCTGTTCCTCAGTAAGCATTAATTGCATCAGCCGCATAGAGCTGTTGGTCGCTTCTCTCTCCCAGTTGGTCACAAAATCTGGGTTTCTATACCTTGATCCTGCTGTAAGATGGATCCTAAGGCTTCGTGGGACAATGGCAGCCTTTATATAACTCTCAAGGCTTTTAACCTCCCACCATGAAACTATTTGATCTTTATATATTTGTGTCAATTCCTTGAATGCCGCTCCATAAGAGGGAGTATATTTCTTTTGGACAAAACCTTGATCAGAGAACACTTGCTGTGCTTCAGCCAACCATTCATTTGTATTCAGTCCAGTGGACAAAAAACCTGCCATACCTAGTGTAGTTATATATCAAAACAGCAACTCCTGATGTAGGAGAATGGGCCTCTTCAAATTAGAGGAGTTAGCATTCAAAGGCTAAAATTTAACTTTTAATCTATTCTATTAAAATTTAGATTAAAATGTGTATTAACCCAAAGTTCTCTGGATTGCTGTCTTACGTCTGGAGGGTGTGTATTTGCTGAGAGGCGCGCCGTCATGGCGCTCCCTGATTGGTTCTCTATGGTATACACCCAGAATGACTCCGGATGTGACTCATACACCGGATATACATGTACCACTTTGAAACGCACGCTGCAATTAGCTACCATGTGCTTCTATATAGCGTGGCCTTCATACACGTGGAGAGTGATAATGATGACTGAACATAAACACCTGGGGATGAAACTGGCCATTGGTGAGTTTCTGATTAAGTGCATTTTTTGATTGGCTTTGCTATGTATATATACTCTCTTTCATACCTGCCTCAGCTCCTATGTGAGTCTGGGTGTAGGACCCTCTACCTCTAATGCAATACTGAAGTCCCCTGATGAGTCGGAAGTGATGAAACGCGTCGGGACGAGGGCCAGGAATATTGTAGGGGCACAAGAGAGGACTAGATGTGGTCTGTTCTTGTAAGAGCAGAAGTCTTGGGGTGTTAGACGTTATAAAGATTTTCTAGGGTCAGTATAGGGCCAGCCGATGCTGCGTGGACCCATATAGAGGAAGTCTTTTGCACCCCAAGCTGCAAGAATGGGTGAGATCATTCCTAAACTCATGCCATAAGATTTGAATTGGTAAATTCCTCTCTGAGGATTACCGTGCACTATTTGTTTATTATATTGAGGGGTTTTTTTGATGATTTTTTTGATACTCATATTGGACCACTGTCCCTATTGGAGTGATAATCATCTTACTCAATTTGTTTTGTGTTTTTTGTGTTTTTTTGCTTGTTTTGTTATGTCATAGGTTCTCTGGAAATGTGAGTGTCGTAATAATGACAGCAATCCAGAGAACTTTGGGTTAATACACATTTTAATCTAAATTTTAATAGAATAGATTAAAAGTTAAATTTTAGCCTCTGAATGCTAACTCCATCAATGAAATTAAGATGAGGACACAGCCATCCCCATGTTACACTGCAGGCACTATGCAATTTTTATCAATCCATTTTTGGAAATTTCACTTTTTCTATATACTAAGGGACAGGATTATACATAATAAGGCAACTTCCTTTATAAATAAATGTATTACTCCATTATTTCCAACAATAGCAAGTAAAGTTGAATTTACAGTATACTGAAACATAAATGTGAACAAGCATTCTGAAGATATAGCTCTTCAGTATAAACAGGATGTGATCACCCAATGAACGAGCAAAAAACTTGTTTATTGGGTAAAACTATCTTTTGCTCAGTGAAAAAGACCATTGTTCTCATTGAAGCATTGTCCTGTGTATACAGGACTTGCCCTTACGAGAAAAATGGCAACCTATGTGCACTAAGCAATCTATTACATATTGCTCAGTGCACATTGTTGAAGCTTACCTGTGTGAACAGGATACTAAATGGACGCTGATTGTTGTGGGATTACCGATCAACAGTCGTTTAGTGCCACTGGTCATCTGTGTAAAGAGACCTTTGTACAGGGTAAGTATGAAATAACTATCTACATCCATTAACCTTTTTTTTATTTTAACCTCTTAATGACCGCCAATAAGTTTTCAAATGGCGGCCATTAAGGGTACTTATTCCTTTCTACCGTTTTAAATTGGCAGTAAGAAATAAGTGAGTAGCACTGCCCCATCCGTAAAAATCCCATTAGTGACAGCTGTACAATGACAACTGGCACTCACAGTCATCGGCCCGACTTGTTTTGGGACCAATTGGGGCTGATTAACCTCTTAAAGGGAATCTGTCAGCAGGTTTTTGCTATGTAAGCTGAGTACAGCATGATTTAAGGATTAAAAAACAAAAAAGCAACTATGATTCTCTTAGAGGGGTTATTAATGCAGTGCGCTAGGCACACTGTGGAAAATTTTAACCATGCCACTAGCTACACCCATTTTCCATTTTTTTATACTCTGGTGTTAGAAGATGTCGGAGGGGAAGTGGCAATGTGTGATATTGAGCAGAAGCTGGGGACTTCAGGGCATAGTCCTAAAATCGGAACTGTTTTTATGTGAATGTGTAATAAGTACGGCATTTATGTATGTATTTAACCGCACAGTGTGAACCTGGCGTTGAGAAACTAACTTGTGGCAGAGAAGTACCTCTGCGACAGGCTAAAGCTTCCACACACAATCAAACTCCCTTGTCTGTAGCGTGCCTAAGTGAGGAGTCCAGCTTGCCCAAGACTGCCGCCCTTTCAGCATGTTACAATTTATCATAGTCGGCAGGATACCAATTCTTTGCATGTAGGTGGGTAGAGTATGACCCATTGCACTGAAGATGGAGTGCCTGAAGTACGGTGGCCTGAGATGGTGCTGTGTATTGACTTGATGTTAATGAACAGTGACACATGGGGCAGATAGTGTCTGAGACTGTGTGACTTAAAATGGCAGACTGCAGAGTGGATCCCAAGATGTAGGCAACATGAGGCCTGAGGCACAGGACTCCAGCCTATTGTGGGTATGAACAGCTTCCCAGAGTGTGTAAAGGTGATTCTCCCAGGGAAGTGTCAGCCTTGAAGAGGGAAGTTGCTGAAGAGAAAAGGGCACTTTACATGCTGCGATATCACTATTGATATCGCTAGCAAGCGTACCCCGCCCCCGTCGGTTGTGCGTCACGGGCAAATCGCTGCCTGTGGCACACAACATCGCTTACACCCATCACATGGACTTACCTTCCCTGCGACGTCGCCGTGGCCAGCGAACCACCTCCTTTCTAAGGGGGCGGTTTGTGTGGCGTCACACAGCAGCTGTCCAATAGAAGGGGAGGGGATGAGATCAGTGGGCGGAATATCCCGCCCACCTCCTTCCTTCCTCATTGCCGGTGGAGGCAGGTAAGGAGATGTTCGTCGTTCCTGCGTTATCACACATAGAGATGTGTGATGCCACAGGAACGACGAACAACCAGCGTGTCAACGATCAACGATTTTTGACGTTTTTGCAATCGTTGATCATCGCTCCTAGCTGTCACATGCTGCGATGTCGCTAACGATGCCGGATGTGCGTCACAAACACCGTGACCTCGACGATATATCGTTAGCGATGTCGCAGCGTGTAAAGCACCCTAAAGTCCGGCCTGAAACAGGAAGACCGCACAAGGGATGAGTCCTGTGCAAAATGAAGGTCCAGTCCAGAATAAGAGGCACCTGCAAGAGGAAAGAGTGGCAACCGAAGAAACACATACTGGTTAGTGCAGCCCAGTGTGTGAAAGGGGCGTGCCTCTGGGCGTGGCCGGCAAGAAAAACGGATGATGTGACAGCGTGCCATTTTATGAGAGGGCATCGAGGCGATTGAAAGCATCATAGAATAGAGTGTGCAAATGATTAACTATGGAGGAAGAAGTGTTGCTCTTAACGACACTGGGTACCGCAGGCAGTCAGCAGCAGTAACCAATGGGAGCAAAGCAGGTGGTGCCGGTGTATATCACATGGAGTACGGTCCCACATCCAGTGTTGGGCCATGTTTGTAATGAAGTCCAGGACCAGTGCTGTAGTCGGGTCCTTGTCAAATCAGCCCTGGGGACAAGACGGGTGGCAGGCCGGGTCAAGCAGACAGAATCAGTGTCTTCAGGAGCTTTGAGGGGGATTGTGTGGCATCACCTGACCTCCTAGAGCTGCCCACCCTAGAGTTTATGGAAATCAAAGAGCAGGAAGGTCCAGATGCTGCTTTAGGTAAGGAGGCAGACCTGTGTCCAAACCCTGTACGTCAGTGTCCAGTCTCATGGTAGAGCCCAAGATCCCTGTCCCCAAAAGTCTGAGGTACACTGAATACAAGTCGTGGTGGGCCAGGTGGAACCTCTTACCCCTCATAGCAAGGATTCTAGGAGGAGCAGACCAAAGTGTGACATTAACATAGTGGAGTAGAGAATGCTGGCGAATGTCCTAGTCCGTGAATGGATGGCTGGACCCATAGCTCCCAAGTTTTATGATCAGTGTACAGAAGGGCAAGTAATCGACTTCAATCACCAAAGAGGTATGGCTTCATTGAAGAAGATCGGACAGACACTAGGTTTATGTTATCAAATCTGTAGTGAAGAATGACACCCTGCCTTACCACCAGACACTGTACATTGGAGAGAGGGTCTCCTTTATGAAGCTGCCCTGCCAGAAAGGCTAATATGCAGTGGAAATCACTCGCCCTTAGGATATCCAGAATTGGGAGCAGGAGGCAGAGGAGGAATGGCAAGATCGGCAATGCCTAGCTAGGGAGGCTGCCATTGCTGAGAAGGTGAGACCCAGAGAGGCTGAAACAAGCCTGACCAGGGAACAGGGCACCCAGACTACAGCTTTTGTATCTGGGAACCATGGGGCCCAGGTGTTTTTAGGCAGATCTGCTGTGGAGGAACTCCCTCTAGATCCTGTGGAAGAGTTGGATCGCATGGCTAACCTAAGTCCCCCCTGGACATGAAGAGGACCATTATCTCTCTGTTCCTACCAAACGTAGAGAAGGAAGTTGGAGGAACAAATGAAGGCCGCATGAGCATCTATGAGTTGGCTGCAGAATACTGGTTGACCTAAGGCCCTAGAGGGGACAGTTTAGGATGCATCCCCCTGTTGGAAATATTAGAAGTGGAAGAGGACGCACTCTGTTGACCAGAAGAGGCCTGTGTGTGAGTTTTAAAGGGCTGTGGATAATGCCCTCATGGCTGATTAGGCCTACACTTTATTTTTTCCCCTCTTCCATGTTTTTATGCCTGTTGCGCATGCCTCTACTGGATTGGAAAGACTCTGAGCCTCAAAGGCTGGAGGAGGTAACCCCCACAGCCAAGGTCTTGTCCCTTGCAGGTCTCATTGACTTTATTCCCAAATCCCATGGGCTTTGCCCCAAACTGCCTTTTGAACTTTCCCCTTTGAACTTTTCCCCTTTGAACTATGCCCCAGATCCCATAGACTTTGCCCAAATGAACCCCTGAGAGACCGTGCCTAGTCCTACAAATCAAAGATTGGGGAGGGGGGACGGAGGACCCAATGCTCCAGCTGGCTTGAGACTGTGGACTTGCCAGACTAATTTCTGAGTAGGCCTGAGAGCCCTGATTTACTTGAAATTGAGCTTTAATTGCTTCCGGGGTCCCAACCTAGTGGGACCGAGGTTGGAATGAGAAGACGTTAGGATGCCAGAGAAGCAAAGAGTTATCAGTTTTCCGCACAACCGAGGCCAGCTATGGTTAAAGAGGGGAGGTATGTAGGAGGGTGGTCTGCGACCTGCACCCCCTAAAGATGTAATTGTTTTTATGTGAATATATAATGTGTATTTATATGTATAACATTAACAAAATGTTTAAATTCCCCGTGTGTGTCTACTGGCGCAGTGCTACCAGCCACTATTAGATGTCACTAGTGCCGGTCCCTAGTTGGAAGGGGAAGATTAGGTATAAGGACAGAAAAAGCCCTGGGAGAGTTAACTATAGAGCCAGCACATAGTGTTGGGTATTTCCTGATTTTAGTGAGAGTGTGGTTGGGTGGCGAGAAAAAAGGAAGAAGTAGCATGCAGGTGTGTAAAGTTTGCCTGGAGCCACAGACACAGACTGGCTGTAAAGGAAGGCCAGAGGAAAACAGCTCACAAAGCAGGACCCCGAGAACTCCGCAACCCTTTAACACCTATACAGGGATTTGGAATTACACAGAGCCCCAGAGATCACCACCTGTGGTAGGCTGCAGTCCATGGTAGTCAAGCAGAGTCAAAAACCAGGAAATGCAATACAGGAACAAAATCGTCAGGCAAGGGCATAGTGAGGAGACAAAGCAAAGGTCAAATCCAGGACTGGCAGCAAGGTACAAAATGACAGGCAGAAGGGTAGTCAGAACACAAGAAGAGGTCAGCACACAGGAATCACTATACAAACAACACAGGAACCAGGAATAGAACTATCTCTGGCAGTGGTCAGGTGACAGGAGGGGGAATAAGAAGGGTGTGGTGTCTTCCCATTGGCTGCAGGTGAATGATGGCAACTTCAGCTGGAAGACACACGCCACCTACAGTCAGCCAGTGGTACTGCAGGTTCCAGGGAAACCTAGCCTAGTGGACGAGCGAAGTCTCAGCAGAGCCTCGGGCACTGACTCCTCTCCCATTACCAGCACGGCGTCGCCTGGCGATTGGAGCAGAAGTCGCAGGAGCGGACTCCGGTGGGCACTCTAATCACAGCAATACACCTAGACCCATGTGGTTAGATACCCAGGAGACAGTGATGCGCCAACCTCTCAACCCTCCTTGGTAGCCTGTGTGGCCTTCTCTGCAACCATAAAAGAAGAGCCAGTCAGTGCTAAGATGTTAATGCCTTGTGAGAAACCAAGTTTGAAACTGTTGCAAGCAAAGTGAAACAGTGTTTAAAACATGGCACAAGTAAAGTTCGTACAGTTTTTAAAGGGAACCACGAGCAGTTCTGGGTGCATATTAGCAATCCCTGCCTAATTGTCCCTCTATACACTAGCATAGATAAAGAGATCTATAGAAAAAGTATTTCTAAAGATCTTTTATCTTATGATAATGAGCGGCCGGGAGCGTACCCATAAAAATTGTGATAACAATGTAATGGTAGAGTTGTGTTCACAATTAGCGTACATGCTGTGTTTTTCCTACTGCTTTTTTTCTGCATGCTTTGGTGCAAATGTGAATCCAAGTTTTTAATGCTTTTTAAATACTGTACTTCAGAAAAGCTATGATTCAGCACTTAAAAAAAGGAATTTTAAATTTACCTGCATTTTTCTCAAGCTTTGCATAGAAGCCTATAGAGATAAAAAAGGACCAAAAACTGCACATTTCAGCAGTATCCTTAGGCACACAGTGGGCAGAAATTTCATGAAATCACTTCCACTTTGCTTGGACATTTAAGCCTTGTTCACATGTATTGTAAATGCTTGTGGGGGTGGGGGGTTCTGCTGCTTTTATTTTTACACAGAAATTCTGCT
This sequence comes from Anomaloglossus baeobatrachus, assembly GCF_048569485.1. Classification (NCBI taxonomy): domain Eukaryota; kingdom Metazoa; phylum Chordata; class Amphibia; order Anura; family Aromobatidae; genus Anomaloglossus; species Anomaloglossus baeobatrachus. Next base: position 804,077,412 of record NC_134353.1, on the reverse strand, counting down.
GTATTTAACAGTCCAAACAAAGTGGATGTAATTTCATGAAAACTTCACCCACTGTGCGTCTAAACTGGGGGCACACCACAGTATAGTGTCAGATGATTCTCTGGTGCAAATCAGATACTATATACTAATGACTCTGCTGCGAACATGAGCCGAGTGTTTTACTGTGCTCTAATGCTCTCTCACGTGAGAATCAGATCACAGGTCTGGAGAAGATGGAGAGCTTAATATCGCCATCATTTGCATTGCCTGCCTTGGCGTATATCAGTGTCATCCGATGTATTGAATGTACCCAATTGGCTTGAATAGGTGTGCACCATCCCAGATACGCTGCCAATTGCAGCATGCAGCAATTTTGCTTTATTCTCATGCCGAACTGAAACTTTATCTACAGTATGGCTGAACCCGGTGAACCCGAACTTCCACGGGTCTGCTCATCTCTAGATATAAACTCTTTTGTAAATCCTAGCGATCCTAGTATCAATTTGAGGAGGATCAAGTTGGAGTTGAAATTAATGAATTCCATGGTTTCACACACATTCGAACAATCTAAAAATAAAATGCCCAGTGCCACCTCACACATGCTGCACATTCAGTAAGCAGTCTAATTGTGTCTGAGGTGGCAGTGAGGGTTTCTCCATATTACCTTGCATGGGGCAGTAGCCATGGATGAGGGACATTGTGTGCGATGGTGGGGTGGACTTAAAGCTACTTTACACACTGCGATATCGGTCCCGATATCGCTAGTGTGGGTACCCGCCCCCATCTGTTGCGCGACACGGGCATATCGCTGCCCGTGCCGCACAACATCGCCCACAGCCGTCACACATACTTACCTGTCCGGCGACGTCGCTGTGACCGGCGAACCGCCTCCTTTCTAAGGGGGCGGTCCGTGCGGCGTCACAGCGACGTCACTGAAACGTCACTGAACCGCCGCCCAATAGCAGCGGAGGGGCGGAGATGAGCGGGATGTAACATCCCGCCCACCTCCTTCCTTCCGCATAGCGGCCGGGAGGCAGGTAAGGGGAGCTTCCTCGTTCCTGCGGCGTCACACGCAGCGATGTGTGCTGCCGCAGGAACGAGGAACAACCTCGTTACTGCTGTAGTAACGAGATTTGAGAATGGACCCCCGTGTCGCCGATTAGCGATTTTGCACATTTTTGCAACGATGCAAAATCGCTTATCGATGTCACACGCAACGGCATCGCTAATGCGGCCGGATGTGCGTCACAAATTCCGTGACCCCAACGACTCCGCATTAGCGATGTCGTAGCGTGTAAAGCCCGCTTTAGTTGCATGTGTAGGTTTGTGAGGTACAGGTCATACCTTTTAAAGGCTGCATATTGCCAAAGTCTTGAGCGAACCAGGTCCTTTTAGTTCATCGGAATCCACTTCACATGTGAAACAGTGGGCACACATGAGGTAGTACGTTTCTTTAGTATAGGACTCAATTACACACATACTCTTTCTCCCTCGCTCTTTTTCTCTCGCTCCCTTTTTGTCTCTTTTTCTCTCTCTCTCTTTCTCCCTCTCTTTTTCTCTTTCTTTCTCTCTCTTCTTTCTCTCTCTTTTTCTCTCTTTCTCCCTCTCTCTCGCTCTCTTTTTCTCTCTTTTGCTCTCTTTTTCTTTCTGTTTTTCTCTCTGTTTTTCTCTCTCTTTTTCTTTTTCTCTCTTTTTCCCGCTCTCTCTCCTCTTTGTAGCTGAATAATCCACTTCTGGATTCTCTACTGCAATACAGAGGTCAAGATTACCAAATATTCCTATGCTTTTCATTAGAGGCAGTGGCTCAATGGGTAGAGCTACTGCCTAAGGAGAATTAATTCACGAGTTTGAGTCCCGGCCGTCCCGATAAAGAATTTAATTTAATTTATTTTTAATTTTAAATTATAATTATTTATTTAAAATTATAATTTAATTTAATTATGCACTGAGGGGAGGAGCCAGACATCAGCTGTGAGCTGCGGGACACACCTCTAAAATCGGAGCAGTTCACGGAATGAGGCTGCATTGCTCTCTCCTCTCTCTTCTCTCTCTCCTCTCTCTCTTCTCTTTCTGTTCTCTCTCTCTCTTCTCTCTCTCTCTTCTCTCTCTCCCTCTCTCTTCTCTTTTCTCTCTCAGACCTGGTGATGATGATCAGCTGATGCGGTCACCTGACGGAATCAGCTGACACTATAAGTCGATCAGTGAGGCTGGCTTTTTACCGTTTATACAATCAGCTGCTGTATCATGTGATTCAGGCCCTTGAACCTGACACATCATCTGATCGCTTTGCCTTCCAGCAAACCGATCAGATAATATTGGATCCGGATTGGACGGCGTGGGACCATTGACCCAGGATTACTGCAGAGGGGGGTTCTTTATTTCAATAAAGATAGAGTCACTAATTGTGTTGTGTTTTATTTCTAATAAAAATATTTTTCTGTGTGTTGTGTTTTTTTTTATCTGTACTAGAAATTCATGGTGGCCATGTCTAATATTGGCGTGACACCATGAAATTTGGGCTTAGGGCCAGTTGATAATATTCAGCTAGCCCTAACCCCATTATTACTCAGCAAACCACCCGTCACCAGGGCAACTGGAAGAGTTGGATACAGCGCCAGAAGATGGCACTGTTATAAAAGCGTCATTTTCTAGGGCTGCAACAGACTGCAATCCGCAGCAGGGGTGCCCAAGAAGCTTGGGCACCCTGCGCTGCGGATTCCAATCCCCAGCTGCCTAGTTGTACCTGGCTGGACACAAAAATTGGGCGAAGCCCACATCATTTTGTTTAAAACATATTTCATGAAATTCATGAAATAATTAGAAAAAAAAGAGCTTCCCTATATTTTTGGTTCCCAGCCGGGTACAAATAGGCAGCTGGGGGTTAGGGGCAGCCGTAGCTGCCTGCTGTACCTGGCTAGCATACAAAAACATGGCAAAGCCCACATAATTTTTTGGGGGGGCAAAAAACTCCTGCATATAGTCCTGGATGGAGTATGCTGAGCCTTGTAGTTCTGCAGCTGCTGTCTCTGTATGGAGGAGCGCAGACAGCAGCTGCAGAACTACAAGGTTCAGCATCCTCCATACAGAACTGTATGCTGGAGGGAGAGACAGGGGGGCAGAACTACAAGGCTTAGCATGCTCCATTCACAAGTGTATGCAGGAGAGCAGACAGCAGCTGCAGAACTAAAAGGCTCAGCATACTCCATCCAGGACTGTATGCAGGAGTTTTTTGCCCACCAAAAAAATGATGTGGGCTTCGCCATATTTTTGTATGCTAGCCAGGTACAGCAGGTAGGTACGGCTGCCCCCAACCCCCAGCTGCCTATTTGTACCCGGCTGGGAACTAAAAATATAGGGAAGCCCTTTTTTTAATTATTTCATGAATTTCATGAAATAATTAAAAAAAAAAACAAAAAACGATATGGGATTCGCCCCATTTTTGTGTCCAGCCAGGTACAACTAGGCAGCTGTGGATTGGAATCCGCAGCACAGTTTGGCCCGAGCTTTCTGGGCCCCTCTGCTGCGAATTGCGGTCCGCAGCCGCCCCAGAAAATGGCGCTTTCATAGAAGCGCCATCATCTGGCGCTGTATCCAACTTTTCCAACTGCCCTGGTGACGGGTGGCTCGCTGGGTAATAATGGGTTATTACTAGCTAGTATTAAGCCAGAGATTCTTAATGTCAGGCAAGTTTGACCCGGCCATTAAGAATCTCCAATAAAGGGTTAAAAAAAAGACACCACACAGAGAAAAAAACCTTTAATAGAAATAAATACACAGACACACTTTGAGACTCCATTTTTATTACTCCCTCTCACCCCTCCACGATCCTGGTCTTCTGTCTTCTTTCTCCTTCAACCCATGCAGCTCTGCTACATCAGACAGCACTGCATGAGAGGAAGACACTGCTGCTCCCCGTGCAGTCTAATTACTCCTCAGTGAGTGAGCAGAGGCTGCGGGTTGGTAAGCGGTGACGTCACCGCTGCCACCATTGCAATAGTAACCTGACAGGCGGGTTACTATAGCAACGGTGATCTCCATTATTCACCGGCTGTGGCATCCAGTCCTTGCATGTGGGTGACTCTGTAAAGAGCACCCACATGCAGGAACGGGGAGCAAAGCATGTGCCCAAGCATCTCGCCGGTACACAGAGTGCTCAAACGAGCACTGCGTACCGGAGAGATGCACTGATAGGACCTAGCATGGCGTCTAGCCATGTGACCAAACAATAGGATAAAGAGTTGCACACCAGTCACAATGTATAGGGGAATAATGAAAAGCATAACTGCTATAGGAATAATAGACTGAAAAATACAATGGACTATGTGAAATAAGTGAAAAACATGAAAATGGTATCTGCATAACTGCTATGAAAAATAGAAATGAGAGATATTTAGCCATTGTATTGATCAATGCAAAGGAGCCCCAAAACCAAACGCCAAGGTAATCTCTATTTTTGGGGTCCCTAACCTATGTGTAACCTCACCTGCAGTTAAAAAACTTGCTCTGTATGGGAAGCAAGGGACCAAGCTATATATGTGTGAAATAAGAGACATGGCTATGGGTGGGGCAGGGTTCTCAGACAAAAAGTGCATACTAACTAAAGAATGTATGTCTGGAACACCAATGGTGTGAACAGGGTGCAAGACTCAAAAATATACAACTAAACAATAGGATAAAGAGTTGCACACCAGTCACAATGTATAGGGGAATAATGAAAAGCATAACTGCTATAGGAATAATAGACTGAAAAATACAATGGACTATGTGAAATAAGTGAAAAACATGAAAATGGTATCTGCATAACTGCTATGAAAAATAGAAATGAGAGATATTTAGCCATTGTATTGATCAATGCAAAGGAGCCCCAAAACCAAACGCCAAGGTAATCTCTATTTTTGGGGTCCCTAACCTATGTGTAACCTCACCTGCAGTTAAAAAACTTGCTCTGTATGGGAAGCAAGGGACCAAGCTATATATGTGTGAAATAAGAGACATGGCTATGGGTGGGGCAGGGTTCTCAGACAAAAAGTGCATACTAACTAAAGAATGTATGTCTGGAACACCAATGGTGTGAACAGGGTGCAAGACTCAAAAATATACAACTAAACAATAGGATAAAGAGTTGCACACCAGTCACAATGTATAGGGGAATAATGAAAAGCATAACTGCTATAGGAATAATAGACTGAAAAATACAATGGACTATGTGAAATAAGTGAAAAACATGAAAATGGTATCTGCATAACTGCTATGAAAAATAGAAATGAGAGATATTTAGCCATTGTATTGATCAATGCAAAGGAGCCCCAAAACCAAACGCCAAGGTAATCTCTATTTTTGGGGTCCCTAACCTATGTGTAACCTCACCTGCAGTTAAAAAACTTGCTCTGTATGGGAAGCAAGGGACCAAGCTATATATGTGTGAAATAAGAGACATGGCTATGGGTGGGGCAGGGTTCTCAGACAAAAAGTGCATACTAACTAAAGAATGTATGTCTGGAACACCAATGGTGTGAACAGGGTGCAAGACTCAAAAATATACAACTAAACAATAGGATAAAGAGTTGCACACCAGTCACAATGTATAGGGGAATAATGAAAAGCATAACTGCTATAGGAATAATAGACTGAAAAATACAATGGACTATGTGAAATAAGTGAAAAACATGAAAATGGTATCTGCATAACTGCTATGAAAAATAGAAATGAGAGATATTTAGCCATTGTATTGATCAATGCAAAGGAGCCCCAAAACCAAACGCCAAGGTAATCTCTATTTTTGGGGTCCCTAACCTATGTGTAACCTCACCTGCAGTTAAAAAACTTGCTCTGTATGGGAAGCAAGGGACCAAGCTATATATGTGTGAAATAAGAGACATGGCTATGGGTGGGGCAGGGTTCTCAGACAAAAAGTGCATACTAACTAAAGAATGTATGTCTGGAACACCAATGGTGTGAACAGGGTGCAAGACTCAAAAATATACAACTAAACAATAGGATAAAGAGTTGCACACCAGTCACAATGTATAGGGGAATAATGAAAAGCATAACTGCTATAGGAATAATAGACTGAAAAATACAATGGACTATGTGAAATAAGTGAAAAACATGAAAATGGTATCTGCATAACTGCTATGAAAAATAGAAATGAGAGATATTTAGCCATTGTATTGATCAATGCAAAGGAGCCCCAAAACCAAACGCCAAGGTAATCTCTATTTTTGGGGTCCCTAACCTATGTGTAACCTCACCTGCAGTTAAAAAACTTGCTCTGTATGGGAAGCAAGGGACCAAGCTATATATGTGTATATATGCACTTTTTGTCTGAGAACCCTGCCCCACCCATAGCCATGTCTCTTATTTCACACATATATAGCTTGGTCCCTTGCTTCCCATACAGAGAAAGTTTTTTAACTGCAGGTGAGGTTACACATAGGTTAGGGACCCCAAAAATAGAGATTACCTTGGCGTTTGGTTTTGAGGCTCCTTTGCATTGATCAATACAATGGCTAAATATCTCTCATTTCTATTTTTCATAGCAGTTATGCAGATACCATTTTCATGTTTTTCACTTATTTCACATAGTCCATTGTATTTTTCAGTCTATTATTCCTATAGCAGTTATGCTTTTCATTATTCCCCTATACATTGTGACTGGTGTGCAACTCTTTATCCTATTGTTTAGTTGTATATTTTTGAGTCTTGCACCCTGTTCACACCATTGGTGTTCCAGACATACATTCCTTAGTTAGTATGCACTTTTTGTCTGAGAACCCTGCCCCACCCATAGCCATGTCTCTTATTTCACACATATATAGCTTGGTCCCTTGCTTCCCATACAGAGCAAGTTTTTTAACTGCAGGTGAGGTTACACATAGGTTAGGGACCCCAAAAATAGAGATTACCTTGGCGTTTGGTTTTGGGGCTCCTTTGCATTGATCAATACAATGGCTAAATATCTCTCATTTCTATTTTTCATAGCAGTTATGCAGATACCATTTTCATGTTTTTCACTTATTTCACATAGTCCATTGTATTTTTCAGTCTATTATTCCTATAGCAGTTATGCTTTTCATTATTCCCCTATACATTGTGACTGGTGTGCAACTCTTTATCCTATTGTTTAGTTGTATATTTTTGAGTCTTGCACCCTGTTCACACCATTGGTGTTCCAGACATACATTCTTTAGTTAGTATGCACTTTTTGTCTGAGAACCCTGCCCCACCCATAGCCATGTCTCTTATTTCACACATATATAGCTTGGTCCCTTGCTTCCCATACAGAGCAAGTTTTTTAACTGCAGGTGAGGTTACACATAGGTTAGGGACCCCAAAAATAGAGATTACCTTGGCGTTTGGTTTTGGGGCTCCTTTGCATTGATCAATACAATGGCTAAATATCTCTCATTTCTATTTTTCATAGCAGTTATGCAGATACCATTTTCATGTTTTTCACTTATTTCACATAGTCCATTGTATTTTTCAGTCTATTATTCCTATAGCAGTTATGCTTTTCATTATTCCCCTATACATTGTGACTGGTGTGCAACTCTTTATCCTATTGTTTAGTTGTATATTTTTGAGTCTTGCACCCTGTTCACACCATTGGTGTTCCAGACATACATTCTTTAGTTAGTATGCACTTTTTGTCTGAGAACCCTGCCCCACCCATAGCCATGTCTCTTATTTCACACATATATAGCTTGGTCCCTTGCTTCCCATACAGAGCAAGTTTTTTAACTGCAGGTGAGGTTACACATAGGTTAGGGACCCCAAAAATAGAGATTACCTTGGCGTTTGGTTTTGGGGCTCCTTTGCATTGATCAATACAATGACTAAATATCTCTCATTTCTATTTTTCATAGCAGTTATGCAGATACCATTTTCATGTTTTTCACTTATTTCACATAGTCCATTGTATTTTTCAGTCTATTATTCCTATAGCAGTTATGCTTTTCATTATTCCCCTATACATTGTGACTGGTGTGCAACTCTTTATCCTATTGTTTAGTTGTATATTTTTGAGTCTTGCACCCTGTTCACACCATTGGTGTTCCAGACATACATTCTTTAGTTAGCCATGTGACCAGTCTGTAGCCAATAAAATAATACACACATGACTGATCACATGCTATGACGACATCACGGAAGGTCCTATCATCAGTGCTGGTTATTAGGCGGGCGCAGCGATGATCGGAAGGAAAAGTGGCGGCAGACAGAGTGCAGGACGCGTTGCGGGGACTTGTAAGTGTAATGGCAATGTTTGTTAACTGTATGTGTACATGTATAATGTGTTTGTATGTGTTTTTGTTTCCTTGCCATTGTTTTCAATGGGGTTCGAAGGTGTTCGTCGAACGTTCGCCGAACTAAGTCGCCGTTTGACGAACGAAACCGAACTCGAACACTAGGGGGGTGGCTCAACACTAGCCCACAGCTGCCAGTAAGTCCTAGATTAGTGATGGCAGTTGTCTATGAGACCCTGCCCCCATCACTAATCTGGAAGTGAAAGTAAATAAACGCTTAGCGCTGCAGTCAAGCATGGGCCATACACAACACAGGGTCTGACCCAGCATTCATAGCTTTCAAATCAAGAAATGGATGAGTGACAGAAGTAGGCCTGTCGTTCTGAGAACCCTGCCTCTACAGACAAGATACAACTTGTAGATCCATCTTGGAGTCTCTACATTTGCAAAAATTAGAGGCAGACAGAAGGACAGTGGCACCAATTGCCCCACAGTACCCATAGTGTCAAAGCACTGCAGTCAGGTATGGGCCATGCACCACACGGGGCAGGTCATCATGACTCAGGAGGGAGTACAAAGAGGAGGAATAGGAAAAATATTAGGGGTTTCATAAATCTAAAAAAGCCAAATTGTAACAGAGACAGCGGTGGACACACTGATTGATTGTTGCTCTACCAAGGCACTTGTTAGTAAAATTTGCAGCAGTAACTACAGCAGCCACAGAAGCCATGACAAAAGTGTCACACTGCAATAACGCGAAATCAGTGCAGCACACTGAAAACTACACCATCACCAAGACAAGTTCAGAGAGAATGCTGGCTGCCGGGCATGCCGATACCTCCAATGCGTAACTGGCAAGCTCAGGCCATTCTTCGATTTTTGAAGACCAAAATACAAAAGGGTTCATCTCTCCCCTGATGGCATCGATATTGAGCTCTAGCTACTCCAGCACCATCCTCTCCAGTTGTACATTATCTCTCAAACTTAAACTCTGTCCTGCTGGTGCATGAGACGGTCTAAAAAAATGTGTGCCACAGCTCACAGAAATTGTTGCTGCCACTTAAACTGTTGCTGCTAATGTTTCTGCAATGATGACTCAACGTTCCCAGGTTTGGAAGTGTAGAACACTGTGTAACTCATTACTGTCTTAAGATTGTGTACAAGTCGGTTGTGATACTCCAGCATGCGCATCCCTTTCCGGGGAGAAGCATCTGGCAAAAGTTAGTCTTTTTCTGTGCATCTAACAGTTTGGCAACCCAGTAGTCAGCACTATTTCTAATCTTAACAATTCAGGAATCATGTTCCAGATAGTGCAGTAAGAAGGCACTCACAGGTCGTACTTTTCTGTGAGGTCCAAGTCCATGGTGTGTTGTTGGGGTAACCCTCAAGTTTGCTTCCTCTGTCTCCTCCCACAAGCCATGGACAACAGAGAGGTGATCAATATCTTCTTCATCTCCTGACTGTTGCATGCCCATCACCTCTTCCTGCTCCATTTGTTCCTTGGCTCCTGCATCTTCACTAACAGTTTGTCTGGTACCATGAGCCATCCTCGATTGCTGTAGTCCACTTTCATATGCCACCCACCTGTGTGACATACCAGACTTTAGAGATATTAGTCTACCCTCTGCATCCTCCTCTGTTTCCTCCTTTTCCTCTGGGGCCACCACCTCCTCCCACAGACTATTCAAAGTTTGCTCCAGCATGTAGATGACCAGAATAGTGATGCTGATGATGGCATCATCAGCACTAACCATCTTAGCAGGCATTTCGAAACTCTGCAGAAGGGTGCATAGGTACTTTGCATCTGTGCCCACTCCGCCACTCCACAAGTGTGATTTGCCCCTTGACTGCACAGTGTTGGCACAGGCCATGCAACATAATATACTGCATCAGGGATAGCTGCTGCAACATGTGCAGAGTGGAATTTCCCCATGCCAGCATGTCGCATATCAACCGTTTAACCAGTAGGCTGAAATACCTCTGTAGCGATGCAAGTCAATTAGCCACGAAGTGCAAATGGCGGAAGTGAGCACACAGCGACTGTGCCTTCTGCAGGATAATTGCCTAGAAATTGCTGTCCAACCAGGTTGAGGACATGAGCCATGCAAGGCACATGTGTGAGCTTGCCCCAGAATAGGACTGGAACCAGGTTCGTACCATTATCTTACACTGCCTTTCTTTGCTCCAGGTTCAGTGGAGATCGCCATTGCTCAAACTCAGCCTGGATAGCTGTCCTCAACTCCCCCCTACCCCACAGTTATCCATGTCATCCAGTGCTCAGTCAGCGAGATGTTATGCCCCTGACAATGCTTGTTTGTCCAGGTGTCAGTGGTGAAATGCACCTTGTCAGATACAGAGTTTATCAAGGAACGGGTAATATTGTCTGTGACATGCTGGTGTAGTGCAGGCACAGCTTTAATAGAGAAGTAATGGTGACTGGGCAACTGGTACTGGGGGACTACCATGGCCATCAAGTTTCGGAAACCATCTGTTATCCACTAGGCGGAAAGGCAGTTTTTCCGTGACGAACAGTTTAGACATGGTGAACATCAAACTCTTAGCTTTGGCATGTGTCGGAGGAAATAATCTTTTACTTGACCACAACTGCGGGACCAAGGGCTGGCTGCTGTGCTGAGAGAGGGTGGGTAACGTGTACACAACAAACTGGTGGACTGTGAGAGAGGTGTCGGTGGAGATGTTATGGTGGATTAAGAAATATGTGGTGTGCTTGGTGTCTGACATTGTTCAAAAACACCAGACATGTCCACTTCCGTAACAGCTGATGGGCTCTCACTCACCCTGACTGTAAAGGGTAAACAAGTGGAGGATTTGAGACCTGTGTAAGAATACTTTCGAAGGGGACGGAGGAGGAAGAAGCAGCAGATGCAGTTGATGGGTCTGCCAGTGGTTAGCGAGGTCCGCAATCCCGAATTTTAGTTCAGTAAGATTCCGAGTGTGGTAGTCAAATTATTGGAATTTTGGCCTCTACTGAGTCGTTGTTTACTAAGTTGGCAGATAACCAAAGTTGGGTCATCCTTTGTAGTCTCAAAAAAGGCCCAGGCTAGACAACCCTTCCCACTCATGTTAACTGCAGACCTGTGACTGCAGCTGGCCACATCCAAAGTTGCGGCTGAAGATGTAATGCTTGTCGTGGTTGCATCACTCTGTTTGTGCAGAATGTGGCATCATAACCTCCTCGTCTTACTCTTCCTCCTCTGCTGAGCTACTTAGCTGCATGGCTCTGGATTCACTCCGAGTGGGATCTCCAACCTCACTGTTATCCACACTGTTGTCCCACTCCTTTCCGACAGTCAGCCTGCTCCTCTTCCTGCCCTGACAGTACAGTAAAGTATGCGTGCATCCCAGGTATCTGAATCTTATCCTCACTTCCGGGGCTTAACATCTGGTGACGAGAGTCTGGATTCTGCTCGGACCCTACTTCATCCAACCCTGGATCAAACTGACAAAGATTTTGGGTATCGGTGCAGATGCTTTCCTTTTCTTCAGTCTGGGAATCTTTGGGACAGACCTCTAATGCCAAAATAGAATTGAATGTGTGAAAAGCTCTACAGACTTGCTCATCTGTGGCTCCACACAATTGGGCGGTTGGACAGTTGTGACTCAGGGGGAAATAAGGGTAATTGGAGTGCTACCTCTGAGGACTGAAGGAAGAGGAGGAGAGACTACTTGATGCAGCGCTTGCCATCCACTGTAGCACATACTCATTCTGGCCCTTATCTACAAGATGTACAGTTGTACGGCTGCCAAAGAAATGGAGTGCAGTAGCTCGTCCAGTAACAAAAGTTGTCAGTTGTCTTCAAAATGACCACTATTTAGATCAGGGGTCTTAAACACGCAGCCCCTCAGGCTTCTTCTTGCGGCCCGCAGGCCTGTGGACCCCATGACGATCACGGTCGGTGCCGCTACCTGCAGTAGTCATTAATTTATTTCATTTGAATAAACTGCAGGAACTGCACAGACCTTTTTGCAGAACTATACCTAAGGCAGCCACTGGCCAATCACAGCCGGCCAGCAGCTGACGTTGTGATATGAAGTCAAGCGCTGTATTCTGATTGGTCAGCGGTTGCCATTGGCTTAGGACTGCAGAGAGCTGTGTGCAAAGCTAGAAGTTTATTCAAATGAAATAAAGCTTTGATTATTGCGGCCCTCGGCACCTGACACGATTCCCATGGGGTCCACGGGCCACAAGAAGCACGGAAGAGAACACTGAGGGAATGGAGGACAGGTGAAAAGAATCTTTTTTTATATATATATATATATATGTATATGAAGAACAGCATATTAGGGGAAATTACTACAGGATGGGCCTTATTAATACAAGATGAGGACCAGGATGGGAACATTAACCCCTTAACGACCCATGACGTACTGGGTACGTCATGAATCATGTGCGGTTAATCCCTGCCCCCTGCCATGGGCAGGCCACGGCTATCCGCGCACATATCAGCTGATTTCAACAGCTGACATGTTTGCCTGCTAGTCGCGAGTAGAATCACGTTCCACCCGCGAATATTAACCACTTAGATCTCGCTGCCAAAATCTGGCAGCGAGATGAATATGCGCGCCGCCATTATGCTGACTTACCCCGCCCCAATCGAAAGTCACGTGACATGATCACGTGACTTCCGGTGGTTTCCATGGTAGCACAGAGTCATGTGATGACGCCTGTAGCTAACATGAGTCACTTCCTCTCAATGCCGGAATACAGCCAGCATTGAAAGTAAAGCAGCATATCTGCAGATCTTAGCTCTGTAACTGTGATCTGGAGATATGGCAGAGCGATCAGATTGCTGATCACTATAGCCCCCTTGGGGGACTAGTAAAATAAAAAAAAAGTTAAAAAAAAGTTTTAAAAAATAAAAAACAAAAAAATCCCCAAAAGTTCAAATCACCCCCTTTCACCCCATTGAAAATTAAAGGGTTAAAAAAAAAATAAAAATATACACATATTTGGCATCACTGCGTTCAGAAATGCCCGATCTATCAAAATATAAAATCAATTAATTTGATTGGTAAATGGCTTAACAGCAAAAATATCCAAAAGCCAAAATTAAGTTTTTTGGTCGCCGCAAATTTTGCACAAAATGCAATAACAGGCGATTAAAATGTAGCATCTGCGCAAAAATGGTACAGTTAAAAACGTCAGCTCAAGATGCAAAAAATAAGCCGTCACTAAGCCATAGATCCAGAAAAATGAGAACACTACGGGTTTTGTAAAATGGCGCAAAATGTGCGCTTTTTTTTGGACAAGCTTGTGAATTTTTTTAACCCCTTAGATACAATAGCAATCCAATTATCAAGGGTACAAATTCAGCATATAAAATACACCTTTATTCCTAAACTTGTAGGAGCAACAGATTCACTCCAAAACACACAAGTCAGGTAACTGAAAGCCATCACTAAGAGAGGTGAGTTAACACCCTGGTCATGTAAGTTAGCCCACAAAGGCAAGCGCCCAGAGGGGTCGCATATAGTGATGGCCACTAGAATAACAAACACATGAAAAAAACCAAACAAACATAAAGGAAAATCAATGTTGCTGTATGCAAAGGACAGTGGTCCAATTGACAAAAAAACACAACATACAAAATAATACCTAAAAAAACAATCAAGGTGCAATGCACTCCATTGACTGACAATGGTCAGTCATACAAATACATGAAATGCAATAAATTTTAGGCATTAAAAAAGGAATGGTCTCACCCAATCTCTTTTGATGGAGGGACACGCAGTCTCTTGATCCTGAGTAGTGGATACGTCCGCCATAAGCTGGCCCTACCACCTACCAGATGTAAAATAACAAATGACTGCTGCCCCAGACTCCCGTCCTAACAAGGACGGACCACAACTAGGTCTCAAGCTGGACCCCTATGCTGACCCTGATGACATCCCGGCGTCCCGACGCGTTTCGTCACTAAGACTCCTCAGGGGACATGATAGTCTTCAGTCAGGTCCTTGCTGCCAGCCCTCACCAAACCATAGTGTCAAAGGTTCTGGCGTGGTCGAGAATGGGGTCATTTAAACCTGTGAGTGATGTCATTGCTCCAATCAGAAGCTACATTCCACCTGATGCTTAGTTAATCAAAATCAAGTGGATATCCTCATATGGATCTGGATTAAGCATGTGTAAAGCACACCCCCTATATGATGTCACCAGCATTACACTGATGTGACGTCCATATCCTCAGAGGGGACTAGACCAATCAATGATCGGGTATATGGCTACAACAGGTGTAAAATTAGGAGTCCTCCCCACATCCCCTCCAATCAGATGTTTACTTACATCCGGCCAGGGAGGCTCATCGCATATGTGCCAGCATCAGGGGGGAGGGACCTCCTCACGATTCAGGTGTTTCGCTCACAACAGGCCAGGGAAGCACATACAGTATGCACCAGCATCAGAGGGGAGGAACTTCCTCTCTGATCGGATGTTAGTCCACTTCCGGCCGGGGACGCACATCTCGTGTGCGCCAGTATCAGGGCGGGACTTCCTCTCTCCTCGACTGATGATACACATCCGGCCGGGGACGCACATCTCGTGTGCGCCCTTCTCAGGGGGGAGGAACTTCCTGTGGGCTGTGATCATGTGATCGGGAGATTCCCGCATCACTTCCGGTCCCTGCTGTCAATCATTCCACCATACGGAGGTGCTCCCACATGCATAGATAGTAGGGGAGGAGCTCCCATTACGCATGGACACGTCATCGGAGGTGGGCGTGAAGACTACACCACGTGTTCCCACCCACTCCAAGCCCAGTATGGAGATAAGGGGAAAATGATAATTGGGAAATGATACCCAATATAGAGATCATCAATTTGTCCCATAAGATACTCAGCCCAATAGAAATTGGTTTATTGAAAAAGGGATTATCATTCGTGCCAACCTCCAATTTTGATCACTTCGAATCCATTAAAGACCTCAGTTTGTTTCTCAGGAAACTGAGATGGAGGAAGCATTTTCTCAGGCAGGATGCCAGGGTCTGTCAAGATCTTGACATCCCATCTGATTTACTTCCAGATGTAAGGCTCCTGAGTAGTTTGGAGGAAGAGGACCCGAATCTGAGGGGTCTTGGCCCCTTTACGAATCTTAAAAGCAAGAGTTCAAAGATGCCGCCTACCGCTGGGGATTTATCGGCAATTGATATATTTGAGCGGTTGGTGACGGATGAGCTTAAGAGTCTTTCAGTGACAGGCTCTTACTCTAGGTACAATCTTGACAGCTTGGAGATTCAGGCTTTGAGAAATTTGGAGAGTGACGACCACATTGTCATTAAACCCTCAGACAAGGGTGGCAATGTGGTCGTCATGGATAAGGACAAATATGTTGATCTCTGTTTGGGATTGTTGAGTGACAAGGATACGTATGAGATTCTACCAGGAAATCCAACTAGGACTTACATGGAAGAGCTGAGAAGGATTCTGGATGAGGGTCTGTCGGTAGGAGTTATTGACAGAACGGAATACGAATTCTTGCTCCAAAAAAATCCTGTGGTGGCTACTTTCTATTGTCTCCCCAAAATCCACAAGGGATTGAATCCCCTGAGAGGGAGACCGATTGTCTCGGGGATTAACAGTCTCACACAGAATTGTGGAATATATCTTGACAAAATTTTGAGACCTTTTGTCCTGGCCCTGCAGTCTCATGTCCAGGATACACCCGACCTTCTACGTAAGTTAGAGGGTATTAGCGTTCGATCTTGTGCTACTCTCGCCAGCATTGATGTCGAGGCTCTCTACTCCTCCATCCCACATGATAAAGGGATGGAGGCGGTGAGATATTTTCTCTCGACTAGGGGTACTCAGTATCAGCAACACAATGATTTTGTGTTGAGACTCCTTTATTTTTGCTTGACCAAGAATTTCTTCCTCTTTGATGGCCGTTTCTACCACCAGCTCAGGGGCACCGCGATGGGGAGCCCTTGTGCCCCATCCTATGCCAACTTGCTCCTGGGCTGGTGGGAGGAGACTATGATCTTTACATCTGAAACGGAGGAGTTAACATCATACTTTGAGATCTGGGCCCGCTACATAGACGACATCCTGGTGGTCTGGAATGGCGCCAGGGATGAGTTGTCTGACTATGTGGCGGGTCTGGACAGGAACACTATTGGTCTAAGGTTTACATCAGCTTTTGAGGAGGGAGGCTCCCTCCCCTTTTTGGATGTTCTCATTCAGAAAGACCCAATGGGGAATTTGCAGACATGCACTTATTATAAACCGACAGCCTCTAACTCCCTTCTCCGATGGGACAGTAGTCACCCACAACATCTAAAAAGGGGTATACCGAAGGGACAGTTTCTTCGTGTTAGAAGAAATTGCTCCAGAGACGTTGATTTCCACACACAGGCGAATGACCTGGGAGTTAAGTTCCAGGAGAGGGGTTACCCTAATACCATCATTAAAAGAGCCTATGATGTGGCAAGGGAAAGACCTAGAACTGAACTTCTGGTCCCTAAAAAAATGGAGGAGACTCAGTTCGGCATAACCAGATTTGTAACCACCTTTAACAACGGGGCGGACAATGTACGCCGGATACTAGGTAAACACTGGGCCATCTTGCAAATGGATAAGGACCGATGTCCAATTCTCCCGACTAGACCACAAATTACCTATAAGAGGGGTAAATCCCTCTCGGACCGGCTGGTCCATAGTCATTTTGCACGGTCAGTCGAGGAGAATTGGCTGACAAGAGGGGTTAAGGGATGTTTTAAGTGCTCAGGTTGTATTGCGTGCCCGGTGATACAGACCACCAAAACATTCAGAAGCAATGTAAACTTGAGAGAGTATGCTATTCGGCATTTTATCAACTGCCGTACACAGGGGGTTGTTTACAAGATTGATTGTACCTGTGGTCTTGAATATATCGGAAAAACCATCCGTGAATTCAGACGGAGGATTGGCGAGCACCTAGGTGACGTTGAACATCGTAGGGACACGGCGGTGGCTAGACACGTCATTGAAAAACATGGTGGAGATGCTAGTGTCCTGAGGTTCACTGGAATTGACAAAGTCCTGAGACCAAAGAGAGGGGGGGACTGGGATAGATTCATCCTGCAAAGGGAGACAAAATGGATCTTCCAGTTAGAAACCCTCTCCCCCAAAGGCCTAAATGAGCAGCTACTATTCAACAGTTTTATTTAGGTCCCTATGGAGAGTTTTTCGCTGCCATCTTATTCGTATCTTACCTTTACAATCATGGAATTAGGGCGAAAATTTATTCTTGCCTTTCCTATTTTTCACTAATAATTGTCACAAACATTATGTATGCACCTGTCAATTCAGCTGCATGCATGTGTGATAATATAACAACACCTTGTGGATTTGATTATCCTGTTGGATTGGATTTAGTTAGTATAACCTTTATGCCTCAGGTATTCAGGTGTTGGAGATATCCCCTAAACACGCCCACATGAAGTATGGTTATTTGTCTGATGAAGTATGGTTATTTGTCCGATGAAACCTACTGGCTATATGCCCTTGTGCAATACTTCGCCCCTTACTGTTGATGTTTATGGGGGTGGGAGGTTATGCACGTGATGGCATTTATGCGTCGACTGGACCGTATCCCCATGGAGAGGGGGCGGTCCCCTTATCTCCATACTGGGCTTGGAGTGGGTGGGAACACGTGGTGTAGTCTTCACGCCCACCTCCGATGACGTGTCCATGCGTAATGGGAGCTCCTCCCCTACTATCTATGCATGTGGGAGCACCTCCGTATGGTGGAATGATTGACAGCAGGGACCGGAAGTGATGCGGGAATCTCCCGATCACATGATCACAGCCCACAGGAAGTTCCTCCCCCCTGAGAAGGGCGCACACGAGATGTGCGTCCCCGGCCGGATGTGTATCATCAGTCGAGGAGAGAGGAAGTCCCGCCCTGATACTGGCGCACACGAGATGTGCGTCCCCGGCCGGAAGTGGACTAACATCCGATCAGAGAGGAAGTTCCTCCCCTCTGATGCTGGTGCATACTGTATGTGCTTCCCTGGCCTGTTGTGAGCGAAACACCTGAATCGTGAGGAGGTCCCTCCCCCCTGATGCTGGCACATATGCGATGTGCCTCCCTGGCCGGATGTAAGTAAACATCTGATTGGAGGGGATGTGGGGAGGACTCCTAATTTTACACCTGTTGTAGCCATATACCCAATCATTGATTGGTCTAGTCCCCTCTGAGGATATGGACGTCACGTCAGTGTAATGCTGGTGACATCATATAGGGGGTGTGCTTTACACATGCTTAATCCAGATCCATATGAGGATATCCACTTGATTTTGATTAACTAAGCATCAGGTGGAATGTAGCTTCTGATTGGAGCAATGACATCACTCACAGGTTTAAATGACCCCATTCTCGACCACGCCAGAACCTTTGACACTATGGTTTGGTGAGGGCTGGCAGCAAGGACCTGACTGAAGACTATCATGTCCCCTGAGGAGTCTTAGTGACGAAACGCGTCGGGACGCCGGGATGTCATCAGGGTCAGCATAGGGGTCCAGCTTGAGACCTAGTTGTGGTCCGTCCTTGTTAGGACGGGAGTCTGGGGCAGCAGTCATTTGTTATTTTACATCTGGTAGGTGGTAGGGCCAGCTTATGGCGGACGTATCCACTACTCAGGATCAAGAGACTGCGTGTCCCTCCATCAAAAGGGATTGGGTGAGACCATTCCTTTTTTAATGCCTAAAATTTATTGCATTTCATGTATTTGTATGACTGACCATTGTCAGTCAATGGAGTGCATTGCACCTTGATTGTTTTTTTAGGTATTATTTTGTATGTTGTGTTTTTTTGTCAATTGGACCACTGTCCTTTGCATACAGCAACATTGATTTTCCTTTATGTTTGTTTGGTTTTTTTCATGTGTTTGTTATTCTAGTGGCCATCACTATATGCGACCCCTCTGGGCGCTTGCCTTTGTGGGCTAACTTACATGACCAGGGTGTTAACTCACCTCTCTTAGTGATGGCTTTCAGTACCTGACTTGTGTGTTTTGGAGTGAATCTGTTGCTCCTACAAGTTTAGGAATAAAGGTGTATTTTATATGCTGAATTTGTACCCCTTAGATACAAGTAAACCTATTTTATGTTTGGTGTCTACATATTCGCACCGATCTGAGGCATCGCACTGACACATCAGTTTTACCATCTAGTGACACGGTGAATAAAATATACCAAAAACTATTGTGCAATCACACTTTTTTTGCAATTTTTCCACATTTGGAATTTTTTTGCCGTTTTCCAGTACACTATATGGTAAAACTTATGGTTTCATGTAAAACTACAACTCATCCCGCAAAAAACAAGCCCTTATCTCCTCCGCTGGTACTGGACTGGTGCTGGAGCCAGGTCCCGACGCAGGCCACATGCCAAAATGCACATCAGCACCTGACACCAGCAACAGCAGGAGATGACAGCAGGTATTGCCCTTCTAATATCTTAACATAAGTTTTTGTTGTGACGATTTGTATCATTTCTTTGCAGCACTTTCATCTATACTGACAATGTGCTATGTTAGATGTCTTAAAGGGGCTATAGTACCTTTTCACTTGCAGATTATGATTGATATAAGATAAATGACTTTATCATTTGATTTATTATACTCTATAACAGACTATTTTCAGCTATATTTTTGCATTATTTCTATTCTGATTTATACAGATAAGTCATATGTGTTACAAGGGACTTGATCATCCTTTTACTCCTCTGATTCTCATGCTTATATGCTGCAATGCTCCAATACTTGAATCAGTATACTGATTGGGACTCCCAGGCTGCTATACAGTGCCTACAAGTAGTATTCAACCCCCTGCAGATTTAGCAGGTTTACACATTCGGAATTAACTTGGCATTGTGACATTTGGACTGTAGATCAGCTTGGAAGTGTGAAATGCACTGCAGCAAAAAAGAATGTTATTTCTTTTTTTATTTTTTTTTTAAGTTGTGAAAAGTTTATTTAGAGGGTCACTTATTATTCAACTCCTCAAACCACAAGAATTCTGTTTGGTTCCCCTAAAGTATTAAGAAGTATTTCAGGCACAAAGAACAATGAGCTTCACATGTTTGGATTAATTATCTCTTTTTCCAGCCTTTTCTGACTAATTAAGACCCTCCCCAAACTTGTGAACAGCACTCATACTTCGTCAACATGAGAAAGACAAAGGAGCATTCCAAGGCCATCAGAGACAAGATCGTGGAGGGTCACAAGGCTGGCAAGGGGTACAAAACCCTTTCCAAGGAGTTGGGCCTACCTGTCTCCACTGTTGGGAGCATCATCCGGAAGTGGAAGGCTTATGGAACTACTTGTTAGCCTTCCACGGCCTGGACAGCCTTTGAAAGTTTCCACCCATGCCAAGGCCAGGCTTGTCCGAAGAGTCAAGGCTAACCCAAGGACAACAAGGAAGGAGCTCCGGGAAGGTCTCATGGCAGTGGGGACATTGGTTTCAGTCAATACCATAAGTAACGTACTCCACCGCAATGGTCTCCGTTCCAGACGAGCCCGTAAGGTACCTTTACTTTCAAAGCGTCATGTCAAGGCTCGTCTACAGTTTGCTCATAATCACTTGGAGGACTCTGAGACAGACTGGTTCAAAGTTCTCTGGTCTGATGAGACCAAGATCGAGATCTTTGGTGCCAACCACACACGTGACGTTTGGAGACTGGATGGCACTGCATACGACCCCAAGAATACCATCCCTACAGTCAAGCATGGTGGTGGCAGCATCATGCTGTGGGGCTGTTTCTCAGCCAAGGGGCCTGGCCATCTGGTCCGCGTCCATGGGAAGATGGATAGCACGGCCTACCTAGAGATTTTGGCCAAGAACCTCCGCTCCTCCATCAAGGATCTTAAGATGGGTCGTCATTTCATCTTCCAACAAGACAACGACCCAAAGCACACAGCCAAGAAAACCAAGGCCTGGTTCAAGAGGGAAAAAATCAAGGTGTTGCAGTGGCCTAGTCAGTCTCCTGACCTTAACCCAATTGAAAACTTGTGGAAGGAGCTCAAGATTAAAGTCCACATGAGACATCCAAAGAACCTAGATAACTTGGAGAAGATCTGCATGGAGGAGTAGGCCAAGATAACTCCAGAGACCTGTGCCGGCCTGATCAGGTCTTATAAAAGACGATTATTAGCTGTAATTGCAAACAAGGGTTATTCCACAAAATATTAAACCTAGGGGTTGAATAATAATTGACCCACACTTTTATGTTGAAAATGTATTAAAATTTAACTGAGCAACATAACTTGTTGGTTTGTAAGATTTATGCATCTGTTAATAAATCCTGCTCTTGTTTGAAGTTTGCAGGCTCTAACTTATTTTCATCTTATCAAACCTGCTAAATCTGCAGGGGGTTGAAGACTACTTGTAGGCACTGTATATAGCCTGGGGGGGTCCCAGTAACCATGGGACATGGGACTCCCCAGGCTAAGAAAACAAGCTCCCAGCTGTTGGGCTTTATCTTGGCTGGGTATCAAATTTGGGGGGGACCACACACTGTTTTTTAAAATTTATTTAAATACTTAAAAAAAATAAAAAAAATTAAAAAAAGCCACATTCGGTTTCTCTTATTTTGATACACAGCCAAGATAGGCGAACGGCTGGGGGCTGCAGCCTGTAGCCATATGCTTTGTCTGTGCTGGGTATCATAATATGTGGGGACCCTACACCAATTGTTTTATTTGTTTATTTTTATACCACAATACTTATCTGTAGATAGTTGGACTGCTTTCCCCACCTACCGGTCATTCTGGTGCCTGTGATTGGTTGCAGTCAGATGCTGTCACACAGGCCTGGGTGCTTCTGACAGCAACCAATCACAGATGACTGGATGGCTTGTGGGCGGAGAAAGCAGTGTATATGGATGAGAAATAATGAGCGGCCCAGGAAGTGAAGGAAAGGTTGTGGGAGCAGCGTACAGCCGTGATGGAGCCTCAGTAAGTATGAAGCGCTTGCTTCATTCTTATTTTACCTTTTTCTTTTCTTTTTTTTTTATTTACTGAGTGTGAGATCCGGATCAATATCTGGAATCCCGGGTCTGGCACCCAGGCACCTTTGAAACCACGCGGATCCAAACTTTTACAGTTCGGGTTCCCAACTAGACTCCAAAACAGATCTGGCACAAAGTGAATACAATTTTATTTTTTAAAATCTCAGAACACAAAGTGTTTCTGGGCAATAATACTCTTAGTATAATCATTTCTGTTCCTAAAAGTAAACATAGGAAATGAGAGTAATTCCACGAGTTTAACTGGAAATAAAAAAGTAATAGAATTTAACATGATGAAACTATATAATGTACAACTACATCAATAAAATGTGACATTTCCAATTGTATAATTTAGCTTTTAATAAGTGTAATAAAAGAATGTAATTATATAGTGAACCTCTCTATTATGTGCAGAGATTCGTGCATAATCTCTTGGTAAAAGAATATCTTGTTACAGGAGTTGTCCATCCTTGTACGAAATCTTAGGCAAGTGCTACAGCTAGCTGAATCCTAACAGTTGTGTAATGACAATTTTAGGATTTAGTTATGCCTGCCTATTTCAGTGTCGTCACTAGCTTATGAGAAGAAGCGGCTTACATGCTAGTAAACACATGACTGCAAGTATGAAAATTGCATAGTTATGGTCATGTGACAACTGCTGGAGTCATGCATTACAGATCTATAGGATTCAGCAAGTTACACTGCCTGCTGGAGATTTCAACAGGAGTAGATAACTTGTTAAATGCCTTAACCCCTTCACGACATTTGATGTACTAGTACGCCATATGTCCTGCCCCCTGCTTTGATGCAGACTCGTCGCACGCCAAGCATGTGCTTTTCCCTGTACATGACGGGTGATGTAATCACCAGTCATGTGCCTTTTACAGCCGTAGGTGGATCGGAGATCCGCCTGTAATGATTTAGGTCTGTATTGGCCACTGTGGTTTGATTATTTCACCCAGCTCTGGCCTGGTCATGTCAGTGGTTAACTCCTCCCTACCTCACTCTGGTTTCCGGGACACTATTTCCTGGTGATGCACCTCCAGTTCAGTTCCAGTGATATTTTATGCTCTGCAGCGTGTGTTACTGGCTCTGGTGAGTTACCTGATCTGTCCTGCTGCCCAGCTACCTTGTTTTGACCCATACTCTCCTCGTCCATCCATCTGTCCCAGTCCAGAACTGTTTGTCCTCCTCCCTTGTTTGTACTTGGACTTCCCAGCATCTGACCTGTATCCTCGTCCATAACTTCAGCTCCATCTCTCCCGACTGTTGCATACATGACTTCCCGGCTGATGCAGTGCTGTTGCCTATATACTAGTAAATACAATAAAAAGTGAAACAAATTTAAAAAAAAATGGAAAAAAATAAAAAAAAACAACAAAACGCAAGTTTTAATCACCCTCTTATGCCCCATTTGAAAAGAAAAAAAACACATTCGGTATCGCTGTGTTCAGAAATGTCTGATCGATCAAAATATAAAATTATTAACTTGTTCGGTAAATATTATAACAAAAAAGAAATTGAAAATGCCATAATTGTGAATTTTTGGCTGCCGCAACATTGCAATGAAATGCAATAGGAAGCGACCAAAACATTGCATCTGAATAAGCCTGCAGCCACTTTTACTACACAAAAAGATGACTGATATGAAGGTGGAGGAGGGCATGAGAAATTGGATAACTGACTACCTATCAGATCGGCCACAGTTTGTACAGATGGGAGCAGTTGTGTCTAGCAGATTATGGAGCAGTGTAGGTGCCCCTCAGGGAACGGTGCTAGCGCCCTTCCTATTCACACTGCATAAATCAGACTTTCAGTATAAATCTTATTTTTGTCTCCTTCAAAAATTCTCGGATGACTTCGTGGTTGTTGGATGTATTAGGGGGGACCAGGGGGACGAGGAATATAGAAGGGTGGTGTCGAATTTTGTGGATTGGTGCTATGGTAACTATCTACAACTAAATGTTAAGAAAACTAAGGAGTTGGTGGCCAACTATAGCAGGAGAAAGATGGAATGTTTACCGATCACTATTGCTGGTAAGGAGGTAGAGCAGGTGGAGAGTTACAAATATTTGGGGGTCCACCTGGATAGCAAACTGGACTGGAGATGCTACTCAGAGATGGTCTACAAGAAGGGGATGAGCAGATTGTATTTCCTAAGGAAACTGAGTTCTTTAATGTGTGCAGCAAAATGTTAGAAATGTTCTACCAGTCTGTAGTGGCAAGTGCCATCTTTTTTGCACTTATATGCTGGGGTAGTAGTGTGCGGGTGTCTGATGCTAATAAGCTGAATAAGCTGATCAAGAAGGCAAGCTCCGCTGTTGGCTGCAATCTGGACTCTTTTGAGGAGGTAGTGGAGAGAAGAACTCTGAAAAAGTCTATGGCGATTATGAATAATAATGCACATCCATTATATGAGCTATTCATGAGACAGAAGAGCACCTTCAGTAACCGGCTAATCCTTCTGAGGTGTAAGAAGGAAAAATATAGGAAATCTTTTGTGCCAACTGCTATGGGAATGTACAACAATAACATTAGTGTTAAATCATCAAGGTGAATGTCTACTTTATTTTTTCTACTTTCAGTTCACCCGCTGTGTATGTCCTAATCTTAATGTATAATGTTCTTCTGTCAACTCTACTGTCTTGTCAATTATGTAATTCATGTTATGATTTAAGTTGTGCTGCTGTGATACCATAATTTCCCACGCGATCAATAAAGTGTATCGTATCGTATCGTAAGCCATCATACAGCACAAGATCCTGAAAAATAAAAACATTATGGGTCTCGGAAAATGGTGACAAGAGCTAAAAATGTCTGTTATAAGTTTCAACGTTTTCTTTTACCACTTAAATAAAACAAACTTTACATGTTTGGTATCCACGTATTTTTACTGACCTACAGAATCATATTGCCAGGTCAGTTTTACCATATAGTGAACTTGCTAAATAACAAAACCCCAAAAGCACTTAAGGATTTGCATTTTTTTTTTTTGCAATTGCATAGCACTTGCAAATTGTTTCCAGTTTTCCGGTACACTATATGCTAAAATGAATGGTGTCATTCAAAAGTACAACTTTTCCAGCAAAAAGAAGTCTTCGTACTGCTATATTGATGAAAAAAAAAAATATATATATAGTTCTTGGATAAAAGGGAAGAAAAAAAACGGAAAAAACGACCATGGTATGTAGGGGTTAACGACTGCCTTTAAGCCTTTTAGCATCAGTTAATAAAATAAAAAGAAAAGCGCGCTCCTGTGTAAAACCAAATGATATAATATCCGCCATGGTATAGTAATGCATAGTCTCTCCAGGCATTTTTTATTGGAACATGACAAAGACAGGGACAATGTTAAAATGGTGATTATTGAGCAAATTATGGCTGATGCTACAGATAGGTATTGTAGGTTGGTGGAACGTGAATCCTTCTGGATATTTAAATTAGCCACCCTGAATCCAGAAGGCCTCAATATAATGACTGAGCAGATCAAATAGAGCAATAATTTTCACTATTACCATTAAATAAATTTGAGGTCAAAATATGGTATAATTATTATGTAGACACATATGTTATACACTATAAATTATGGATTATATGACCTGTTGAAGTTACCGTTTTTTCATATGAATTTTTAGAGTTATCACTTTTACAATTTTTTATAAAAATAATACTTGAGTCCCTCAATAGATTTGTATGTTTATATTAATTCTAACCTACTTTCCCTCCCCTGGTTTTAACAAATTTTTTAAAATATATATAAAAAAATGTTTTGAAGAGAAAAATTTTTTAAAAAAAATTTTTTTAAATTTTTTTTTTATAATTCCCCCTTTTTTTTTTTTTTCCTAAAAAATTTTCTTTTAAGATATTTTCAGTTCTAAAATATTTTTAAAATAACTTCAAAAGATTTGTTTTATCCAATTTTATAGTGATGAGTGTGTCACAACCAACTTCAGATAAAAACATACATGTGTTTCATTGAACATTGTTGTCAAATAAGAATATGTATAATTGATTTCTGTGAGGCGAGGTCTGAAAAACCCTGTTGATTGATCGTCATGATCCATATGCTAATTTGGTTAAGGGGTGTGGGGACCTCTGAATTTATGTATATAAGGTATATCACTTCATATGATTGCTGCTACCTGAGGAAGGGGGAGCTTTTATCCCCGAAACGCGTTGTGGCTTTTATTTTTGCAAATTAAAAATTTCTGAAATAATATTATCATCTCTACGAACTTTTCTAGCAGCGCAGCCGTTACCGTGATTTTTATTCATTATCCCTAAAGCATCAGTTAATAAGGGAGCCTAAAACTACCATGGGACTTTTTTACAGCACTGAGGGTTAAGTAAATAATGCGCCGCCCACCCCTGATGGACAGAAAATGCAGAGGGAGTCAGCTGTATATTATTCCTAACATACTGCTGCATCGGCGGCAATCAATTTTAGCATTGATTGCAGCAATGTAATCCCCGTCATCCTGAAGCCTGTCTTTACCTTCCATCCAGGCCATATTTTTCAAATTTGACCACTATAATAACTCTGGAAAGCAACAACATACCCCAGTGATTCTAAGAATGTTGTTTCGTAACACATTGTATTTCATGTTAGTGGTAAATTTAATTTAATATAATTTGGGTTTATTTATGAAAATATAAAAAAAAATTATAAAAAAAATGTTGCCATTTTTAAACATTAAACTTTTATGCCTTCAACCCCTTCACCCCTGAACCTGTTTTCCCTTTCCTGACCAGGCCATTTTTTTATTTTAAATTCAGACCAGTGTCCCTTTACGATGTAATAACTCTGGAACATACTTTGTGATAGTGGTAAATTTAGGCTATTTTCTGCATTTATTTCAAATTTAGAATTTTTATTTTTTTAATTCCTAAACCAGAGAGTTATGTCACTCAAAATAGTTAATAAATAACATTTCCCACATGTCTTCTTTACACCAGTGCCATTTTTCAAACATTATTTTTTTGTAAGGACGTTAAAAGGGTTCAAAGTCTATCAGCAATTTCTCATTTTTCCGACAAAATTTACTAAACCATTCTTGTAGGGACCAGATCACATTTGAATTGACTTTTGAGGCCTAGGTGACCGAAAATACTCAAACGTGACACCATTCGAAAAACTGCACCCCTTACACTGCTCAAAACCACATTCAAGAAGTTTATTAATCTTTTTTGTTCTTCACAGGCACTAAAGCAATGTCCAAGGAAAAAAATGACAAAATTTCCCACAATAATGTTACTTTAACCTAAAATTTTTCATTTTCACAAGGGTAAAATGCACAGTACAATTTGTTGTGCAATTTCTCCTGAGTACTCCAATACCCCATATGTTAATATTGGAGTATGGTAAGGACATGGTTAAAAATATTGTAAGGTGCTAACACAGGGGGTCTATAGGTCCCTAAGTACTGTAGTTCAAAAAAATTGTAGCACACTTAATAGAGAATGCGAAAATATTTTTAATATCTTGAAAAAAAGCAAAAAAACCCAGTGTATTCTTAACACAGTTGCCTGTATTTGAATTACAATACCCCATATGTGGTGGAAATGTACGGTTTGGATACACGGCAGAGCTCAAAAGGGAAGGAGTGCCATTTGACTTTTTGCCTGGAATAGATGGTGGACGCCATGCTGCGAATGGAGAGCCTCTGATGTGCCTAAACAGTGGAGCTACCCCACAAGTGAACCCAATTTGGAAACTAGACTCTTCAATGAATTTATCTACATGTTTTTATTTTTATACCAACAGTCATTTGAGGGCTTATTTTTTGCGTTTTTGAGTTGTAGCTTTTATGGTGCGAGGACAGTCCCTGGCTGTGAGAGCCAGGGCACTGCTGTCAGGAAGGTAGTCTCCTGTGGTGATTGCAATGGGCCCTGCGATTGTGTGAACATACTTATAAGTATTTGGTCAGGAACTCCTTCCCAGCCAGTATGGATTAGTAGGTACTTAGTCATGAAGGGGTTAAACTAGATAGCTATATTACACAAAATTGTTGATAAATAACATTTGACCACATTACAACAGCATCATTTTTTAAACATTTGTTAGGGAGTTAGAAGGGTTAAAAGTTTCAGTAATTCCTTCAAAATGCACAAAACCATTTTTTAGGGATCACATCAAATTTGAAGTGACTGAGGAACATATATGACAGATGGTACCCAATAGTGACACCATTTAAAGAAAAAAAAATCACCCCTCAGAATGCTTAAAACTACATTCAAGAAGTTTATTAACTCTTTAAGAACTAAAGTAAAGTGGAAGGAAAAAAATTCAAATTTTACTTTTTTCCCCAAAATATGTTGATTTAGCCCCAAATGTTGCATTTTTACTAGGATAAAACGAGAAAATGGACTGTGCAATTTGTTGTGCCATTTTTGTGGAGTATGCCAATACTCCATATGTGGACCAAAACTATTGTTTGGGCACACAGCAGGGCTAGGAAGGGAAGGAGCACCATTTGGAACACAAAATCAGCTGCAATAGATGCACACCATGTTGCATTTGTACAGCCCCTCATGTATCTAAACAGTGGAAAAACCAAGTGACTCCATTTTGGAAACTAGACACCTCAACGATTTATCTAGATTTGTGGTGAGCACCTTGAACCCCGAGGTGTTTCACATATAAATTTTAAAGAGCCTGTAACATGCATGAACAGTAGAATCCCTGACAATTGACCCCAATTTGAAAAGTACACATCTAGAGGAATTAATCTAGGTGACTAGTTATAATTTTTAACCCTTAGGCAATTCACAAAATTGTTTAACATGAGTAAAAGACAAATTACCATTTTTTTTTTCCACTAAAATGTTGCTTTGGCCCCAAGTTTTAAATTTTCAATGGGGGAAATAGAAAAATTAATAGAAAATTAATGGTATAATTTGTCATGCAATGTCTCCTGACCACGTCAATAACCCATACATGGTCAGAAACTTCGTTTGAGGCAAAGAGTAAATCTCAGATGGGAATGAGTGCCATATTGGAATGCAGATTTTGCTGGGATAGTTTTACGGTGCTTTGTCACATTGGCAAAGCAGGGCTATGGAGTCGGAGTCCATTTTGGTTGTCAGAGTTGGTATAAAACGGGCCAACTCAGACTCCTAAAATATATAATAAATTGGGTACAGTAATTCAATGCAGTATGTGCTGAATATTTTTTTCAGAAGAATTTTCTAAAGTTATGAATTGTCCTATAAATGTCAGTTCTATTCCTGATCCAAG
Source organism: Anomaloglossus baeobatrachus (assembly GCF_048569485.1). Classification (NCBI taxonomy): domain Eukaryota; kingdom Metazoa; phylum Chordata; class Amphibia; order Anura; family Aromobatidae; genus Anomaloglossus; species Anomaloglossus baeobatrachus. The sequence goes on along the minus strand of NC_134353.1, from coordinate 804,047,949 downwards.
GATTTAGGCTTGTAGTTGAGATGGATCTATACTGCACTTTATGTAAATAAGTAGTGAAGCTCCTCTTCTACAGATAAGGGTACAAACACACTTGGAAGGAAGGCATGCCTGCACTTCTCAGAACTGTAAGAGACTAGAGTGAAGTGGAAAAAAAAAACAAATCAGAAATTTGTAAACAAATAAAATAGGTTTGCTTGAGTTGTTATTTTCAATTTTCAGGATATGGAGCTGTGAGGGTTTTCTGTTGAGTCAATGTTTTTATGGATCATTTTGAGGTAGATGTGATGTTTTTATCGCTTGTTATTATATTTTTTGTGTTGTTGCAGTGGGTGACAAAACGCAATTCTGGCTTTTTGATTTTATTTTGTCATCATAACGTTTACAAATTAAATTAATTTAATGTTTTCATATATTTGACTTTTAGGAACACAGCGATACCCAAACGTAGTTATTTTATTTTCTTAATTTTTAACGGGGGAAATTGAGGGAGATTTCACCTAATATATTTTTTTAAAATGTTATTCATATTTTTAAAAACCTTTTTTTTCCCATTGTACTTGATCATCCCCTTAGAGAATTTGAACCTGCAACCATCTGATCGCTTGTGCTATACACAAACGTGACACAGCACTGCTATGTATAGTGAAAATTATGAGAGACCATTCATCATAAGAATAGGGGTTTTCAGCAGACCCCGACTATCATGGCAATCCATCAGTGTCTTGTGATAACATCACAGGCGGTCGTAGCGCATGCGCAAATTGAGATATTAGCTTGTCATTGAGCCAAGGTCTGAATCTGCGCATGCACCACCCAAGCACTATTTTGCTGAAGACCATCGAATGTTAGTGTGTGTATGCGCCATTTTGCTGAATACCCCGGGAGATGAATGTGCGCAAGTGCTACCCTGGGAGATGAATGTACACAAGTGTCTCCCTTGCCATGTTCGATGCTAGAGCAAAACTTGAAAAAAAGGTCCAAACAAATGTGGAAAGTCTGCAGCAGAAACGAAGGCCCTACCCATAGTCCCGCCCCAATGCATGAAAAGGACATTGTACCAAATCTTCTAAATGAAATAAAGAACCAGGCTGTGGATTTCTGCATGACAGGTATCTATTACATCAGTGCAACAGCCCCATTATCGTCATATCTTTACCTTAGCACATTAAATTGTAATGACAGCAGCTTCTATAAGTCTTATTGATAGTGGTTGTCAATTCTGATGGTCACCAGCAAAGTGTTTTCTAAAGGCCTCCATTTTACCATATGAGATTTCTTATCAACACTAGCCACTGGGTGGGCTCCATAAGGGATTGTCTATTTCACAATATACTGCAGTACTAGTGTATTACTTGTGTGATGAAATTTCAGGATCTCAGGTTCAAGACCTCTAAAGGGACTTATTTAAAATAAATTTGCATTTGAAAAAGGTTTTAAAAAAAAAAATATTAAAGTTTAACTCACTTCCTCTTTCCTCAAATGTAAATAATGAAATGTACAAAATAAAAAAAATAACATTTCCGATTGTTGCATGATTATTTGCCCAAGATAATAAAAGGTTAAAAAAATTATCCTGTGCGGAGAACGCTGTAACTGGAAAAAATAAAGTTCAGATGCCAGAAACTGCTAGTCCCCTAAAAATACAATAAAAAGCAATCATGAATGAAAAATATGCCCAAATTGCTATAAATGTCAGCTGAACATGTAAAAAAGAAAAAAAAAAAAAAAAAAGACCCATATAGGTTAATTTATGGGAAATTAAGAGCTGTAGGTCTCAGAAAATGGTGACAAACCAAATTTTTCTCTTTGCATATTTCAGATTTTTTAATTTCACTTACGAAAAATGCAACAAAATAGTGTTTGGCAGCACCGTAATTATACCCACCTAAAGTCTCATTGTCATGTCTTCATTTATAGCAGAATAAATGCTGCAAAAACCATTTCACAACTTTTGCAATTTTATTTTCCATTAATCAGTACTAATTTTAAGTAAAATGAATGATCAAAACTAAGATTCGTCATGTAAAAAAAAAGCCTTCATATGGCTGTGTAGATGGGGAAAGAGAAAAAAAATATAGCTCTTTGAATCCTACAAGTAAATAAAAAGAGCAAAAATGAAACCCTGCCACAAAATTTTGTTTTTTTTTAGAATTTTTCAACTACAAAATTGGTCTTTCCTTAAAGAATTAAATGTCTGAATTGCCCTATAGATGTATCTAGCACTTCAGATAGAAAAATCTTAGTTCTCCAGAGTCCTACGACTCTAGCTACTACATCTGCAAAAATATCAAAAAGCTCTGAAACCTATTCTGTCACAGAGGCAAACAGCCTAGATTTCCAGTGTCTATGGAATATATGTCCAGCAGACTGCAAAACTAATATAGGATGCCTCTCTTTATACAAGGAGATGGAGCCACGTAGCATGGAAAGCAGAACCATGGCAGGGGATCAGTGTAAGGGCCCAGGGACAGAGGACCTCAAATGTTCTATATGTCACAGTTGCTGTTCTGGCACGAGGTTGCAGGGGCCGTGTTCCCTGGGTGGTCTACCAGGCCCTGATGTTCCCTGCTATCCACCCCCACACAGTATCCACAGCTGATGGACAGTCCACAGACACAGTCTTGGGGATAACAGTTGCTTTAATACAGCGAGAACAAAGGAAAACAACACAGAATATACTGTATGTTTCAGTCTTTTGTGGGTAGGCCACGGCATATACAGCTTGGAGTTGAATGCTGAAGTGCAATTAGGGTTCTGGAGCTTTTAAGAGCACGATTTGTTTCAGATTTAATTCTGGTATGCTTTTAGCAGGTTCAGAGTCTCTGGAGCTTAGAGGGTAGATATGATAATAAGATTGTACAGACCTGGAGTCCTGGGGTTAATTTCACTGCTAGTTCAGACACGTGCAGTACTTGTAAGCAATTGTAGAAAGTTGCCCAGCGTGCTACGGGGACCGGACGGCTGGTGCGTGGACAATGGCATGAAAGCCACTAATATTGCAGTGGGGTGGGAGACCCTCAAACTTCCCCAATCTGCGTGCAGTAGAGTCTGGTATATACTCAGTATGCCCTACTGTCTGAAGAGATGTATATCTGGCCAGTCAGGATTCAGGATAGGAAGCCTTCAGTATATTGGCTGTAAAAATCAGTAAATGGTGAAATTCTAGGCCAGTTCTTTCCAGACAGAGGCTGGAGAATAGCTCCACCTGTTGAGCCATGTGACCAAGAACTGGCCAACAGGAAAACACCCAATGCACACTTCAGATTCTTACAGTTTTCACCAGTAGATGGTGCTAGAACACAACAAATGAAAAATGCTTTACTTATAACATATAGCATAATATTACATATAAGTAAATGTACTTAAAGAAACAGACACAATCTGGACCGGGCCACTACATACTCCCCCTCTGAAGGTGAGCCGTCCTCGGCGATTGTGCGAGCGGAGGACTGCTAAGAAAGGAAGGAAATATATATTTAAGGCACAGTAACAATAAGGCAATGAACAAATGCAAAACATGAATGTGGTAGTGCCAATATGAGATAGAGTCTCTTTCCGCAATATACTACCGTCCATATGAAAGGCTCTGGAAAGGCACTTTAGTGGTCCAGTCCATAAGTCCATGGCTGTATACAGAAAATTGTGCAAATAATAAACAAGGTGCTTGGTATTACTCAGGTGCAGAGGCTTAAACATTACTAAACTGACCATCCAGCTAAATAAATAAACACAAGATTATTTACTCATGGAAAAGGATATGACCTTTTAGTCTCTGTAGCGGGCTGGAAGTGTTCCTTTTGTGCTTCGCTCTGAACGCCTCAACACTTGATCTTCCTCTTGAGCAGGAAAGATATTGTTTGCTGGCTCAGGTGAAGTTGGCAGAGGAGCAGCAACTGGAGCAGGAACCGAGACGGGGACATATTGATAGCATGGAAGGATAAATTGAGTGTTGTAGAGGGACTCTTCCACAGTAGGTTGTCTGGTTGGTCAGACAATCACTTTAACCCTTATTTAATCTAGGGCATTGTCCCTGTACTATTCTATGGCTCAGTGTCCATGGTAAATCTATGGTTGATGCTGCTCTTTATAACCCTAACATGTAATTATGTAATCCTGACTGCCTGTTATTCTGGTTACAGCTTTGGTTACGTATGTAAATTCATGCATTTGGTTGAACTGCTCATATCTGCTTATATCAATCAGCTGTACCTTCTTTCTTGCTGGCTGTCAAGATTTGCTTTTATAGATGCAATATCTACAACCATGTTCAATTCATGACTGCCTGCAACTCTGATTGCAATTTTGGCTGTTTATTCCGGTCAAATCAATTATAACTGGGAGGCAAAATATTGACCTCTTTCATGCCTATTCCATAATACTCTATGCCAATAAATTGCACCATTCTTGCTGGCTGTCAGGACTGATTTATATCTATAATTTGTGGAGCTAAGTCTTCATATTTATTGCATTTAATATAGGTATGACCACTCTAAGCTGCTATACCAGTGATGTAATTTAAAAATTGTTATCCATTCTGACACAACTGAGCCTGTGATATATAATCATGACCGCTGCATAATATTTCATGTGGATGATATTGTTTGACTGACCACACTGCCCTGTTGGTTTTTAGTACGGTGGTTTGCACATGTTTTTAATAACACTGTTTGTCTATACTGTGTGCCCTTATAAATACTAATATTGTTAATAAAGATTTGTATACAATTTTTCAAAAAAAGACGTGTGTCCATTTGGATAGTCATTTATGGTTTAATCAATAACCAGTGATCATATGTAGGCTTCAATGTAAATTTTGGGATCATGGTTTAAAAATATTGGAATTTATGATATTATGGATCCTATTCAACTAATGGTGTATTTGTTGATCTTTTTGGTGAATATAGGTCTAGCAATGGATTATCGCAGCAGAGATGCAAATTGGGCTACACAGATAGCAGACGTGTTTGGCAGTACCGGGGAGACAGAAATACAGTCACCTCCTTTGCAGTGCAGAGAACTACAGGTTAAATTAAAATCTTATTTATTTAAAAGAATGAAAACTTGGTGGAACAAGGCCTCCTTGGAGCAATACCTAAGCAAGGATATAACACCTAGGGGGCTCCGGATCCAGGTGTTTCCGGCTTTCCCAATTGAGGATGACAACTTTAAAGAAAGGTGGGAAGAAGCATGCAAGATGTGCTCACGCACGATGATAGAACTCTTGATAGGTCATGACAAAAAACGCCTTGATGAGCTGGAGAAAGATATAGAGATGCTCAATCTTGAAATAAAACAAAAATTATCTAAGGAATCATTGGCTCTATTTGATACTGAATTAGAGCAAGAATTTAAGCAGTGGGAAACCGACATCAAGACCAAGAAAGCACGCAAGTTCCAACGAGACTTAACTGATTATAGAAATAACATGGTCTTTAAATGGTACCATGAACGGAATGGTCGACGTCCGATTAATCATAAGTCTTCTAACCAGTCCTTGGCAGAATCAGTTTCATCAGCAGAGAGTGGTGGCAGCTCAAAAACTTCAAATCGTGAGACTTATGGACAGACACCATATCGAGGAGGTGTGGAAACCAGAAACTCCTATAAAACTAGACACAATCAGGATAACTGGAGGAAAGATGGTCCCCATGCCAAGGATACCCTTAAGGTAATAAACCTAACAGATAAAACTTTGACTGAGGCTCAACTTGAGGTGCTACAGTTGGGTTTGTCCTTTTCTCCTGTGGCCAATTTCGATCTGTTCACGGGAATAAAGGACATCCAGCTGTTTGGTCGTAAGCTCTTGCTTAAAAAATATTTTGCTAGAAAGGATATGGGAGATTGTACTGGATTTTCCAGGGAAGAACAGGAGGCAATTAAGATACTAGAATCCCTATTGGCAGAACAAAGCTCAACTGATCTCACAAAATTTCCCTCCTATATAAAAAAGAAATCAACCACCTTCCCACCCTTATCGGCCTGTGCCACTATAGAATTATTTGTCAAAATGGTAGTTCAAAAATTCAGATCTTTACCATCAAAAAGAACTCATGACAATTTAAATGGTCATCAGAGACGAGCATTAAAAGAACTGCAATCAATGAAGGATATAGTGATCAAGCAGGCCGATAAGGGTGGTAATGTGGTTATTTGGTCCACAAAAGCCTATGAACAGGAGGCGTACAAACAACTTCATGATAAAGCCTGTTATACTAAACTTGAGGGGAATCCAACAACTAAATTCAGTATTGAGCTTATGGCCATACTCCAGAAGGCTCATGATGAGGGGATTATCCCCAAATCGGTCTTCGAGGGTCTTATACAGGAACATCCAGTAACACCGACAATATACTTCTTGCCCAAAATACATAAAAGTATAGAACAACCCCCCGGAAGACCCATAGTATCGGGAAATAATAGCTTATGTGAGCCAATATGCAAATTTTTAGATCATTACCTCAAGAACAGTGTGTTTACCTTGCCTTCCTATATAAGGGACTCCACAGAATTCTTAAATAGGCTGCAAGACCTGACCATGGAAGCTGACATGGTCATGGTCACCGCTGATGTACAATCGTTATATACATCTATAGCGCATCAGGATGGGATTCGTGCAGCTGAATTCTATTTGAGAATGACAGACATGGACCAGCAGCTGGTGGATCTCCTCCTCATACTTTTAAAATTTGTGTTAACTCATAATTACTTTTTATTCAAGGACCGCTACTACCTCCAGGAGAGGGGGACCGCAATGGGGGCGTCTTGTGCGCCCTCATATGCTAACCTCTTTCTTGGGTGGTGGGAGCGGTCTATTGAATTTCCGTCTGGTCCAACTGGCGCAGTCCATATGTGGCTGCGCTTTATAGACGATGTGTTTATGATTTGGGAGGGGGAGATCCAACAGCTAAAACAGTTCATGGATGGACTTAATAATAACAAGTTAAATATTGGACTTACCTTCAATTTCAGCAGAGAAAGCATTGAATACCTGGACGTTAAAGTATCAAAAGGAAGTGATGGGATACTAACAACAGATGTCTATCGGAAGGGAACTGCTGTCAATTCCCTGCTAAGTGCGAGGTCTTCACATCCGGTACAAACTATTAAAGCTGTTCCAATAGGTCAGTTTCTACAAGATGTGGAGGCCCTTAAAAATATCCCTAAGCATTTCAGGGAATTCCATGCAAACAATTGGAGACTCCTGAAATTTAGGGGAATTGATAGGGTGTATCCAGGAGGTAACTTTAAAAACATACTTGCTCAAAAAGAGGCCAAGTGGATCACCCTTTTGGATACAATTAAACCTAAAGGGTTGAATGATGCAATCAGCTTTAGACCTTTCCTGTAGTTCTCCACTGCATATAACAATGACTGTTATAATTTGTCCCTGTTACTGTTTTTTAATATGTGTTTTATATCTGTTACTTTACAGGGCTGTGTGGATTGGCACAAATATCAATTTACAAGCTAACATAATGAAGGACATCTGAGATCAAGCAATGATGACCTGTAAACATGCTACTTGCCATTATGATGTACATGCATTTGCATTGATCTGCGCAGGGGTAGTCGGGGTGTGAAGACTCTGCACTATGTATAAATAAAATTGTTGAATATAGTTTTCTAGTCTAAATTGATATAATGATGATTATTCATATCTAACACTATATATATTTATATGAATCGGTGTTGATATGGTGGCTGTTATTGCAGAGATTCGCGCCCTTAGCGTTCCTGTGTGGACTAATGCATTGTAATAATAATATTTACTCATTGGAGCAGGTTTTGCCCTTACGTTGCCCTTCTATGACACAGCTGTGCCAGCAGCACTGTGGTGCGCGCGCTGTCCGGGTCTCTCCCTCCCTCCCCGTGACTCCTGGCGTCCTATCGGATCCACGCTGCGCGCGCATGCGCAGAGTGGTTTCCGGGACGCCGGGGACCGCGGTGATGGTGGTGCGACCGGATGGCGCGCGCCGATTCACACAGGTGCGTCATATCTGGTGTCCTTAAAAAGTGCCTTCCCCACTGCCTCTGCACCTCCTGGACGAAGCTTTCTTGCGAAACGCGTCGAGGTGCAGGGCAGTGTGGTCGGGATCGGGACTATGGCTACAGCGGGTCTGTATTATCAGACAATCACTTTAACCCATATTTAATCTAGGGCATTGTCCCTGTACTATTCTATGGCTCAGTGTTCATGGTAAATCTATCGTTGATGCTGCTCTTTATAACCCTAACATGTAATTATGTAATCCTGACTGCCTGTTATTCTGGTTACAGCTTTGGTTACGTATGTAAATTCATGCATTTGGTTGAACTGCTCATATCTGCTTATATCAATCAGCTGTACCTTCTTTCTTGCTGGCTGTCAAGATTTGCTTTTATAGATGCAATATCTACAACCATGTTCAATTCATGACTGCCTGCAACTCTGATTGCAATTTTGGCTGTTTATTCCGGTCAAATCAATTATAACTGGGAGGCAAAATATTGACCTCTTTCATGCCTATTCCATAATACTCTATGCCAATAAATTGCACCATTCTTGCTGGCTGTCAGGACTGATTTATATCTATAATTTGTGGAGCTAAGTCTTCATATTTATTGCATTTAATATAGGTATGACCACTCTAAGCTGCTATACCAGTGATGTAATTTAAAAATTGTTATCCATTCTGACACAACTGAGCCTGTGATATATAATCATGACCGCTGCATAATATTTCATGTGGATGATATTGTTTGACTGACCACACTGCCCTGTTGGTTTTTAGTACGGTGGTTTGCACATGTTTTTAATAACACTGTTTGTCTATACTGTGTGCCCTTATAAATACTAATATTGTTAATAAAGATTGGTATACAATTTTTCAAAAAAAGACGTGTGTCCATTTGGATAGTCATTTATGGTTTAATCAATAACCAGTGATCATATGTAGGCTTCAATGTAAATTTTGGGATCATGGTTTAAAAATATTGGAATTTATGATATTATGGATCCTATTCAACTAATGGTGTATCAGTATGCCCTACTGTCTGAAGAGATGTATATCTGGCCAGTCAGGATTCAGGATAGGAAGCCTTCAGTATATTGGCTGTAAAAATCAGTAAATGGTAAAATTCTAGGCCAGTTCTTTCCAGACAGAGGCTGGAGAATAGCTCCACCTGTTGAGCCATGTGACCAAGAACTGGCCAACAGGAAAACACCCAATGCACACTTCAGATTCTTACAGTTTTCACCAGTAGATGGTGCTAGAACACAACAAATGAAAAATGCTTTACTTATAACATATAGCATAATATTACATATAAGTAAATGTACTTAAAGAAACAGACACAATCTGGACCGGGCCACTACATACTCCCCCTCTGAAGGTGAGCCGTCCTCGGCGATTGTGCGAGTGGAGGACTGCTAAGAAAGGAAGGAAATATATATTTAAGGCACAGTAACAATAAGGCAATGAACAAATGCAAAACATGAATGTGGTAGTGCCAATATGAGATAGTCTCTTTCCGCAATATACTGCCGTCCATATGAAAGGCTCTGGAAAGGCACTTTAGTGGTCCAGTCCATAAGTCCATGGCTGTATACAGAAAATTATGCAAATAATAAACAAGGTGCTTGGTATTACTCAGGTGCAGAGGCTTAAACATTACTAAACTGACCATCCAGCTAAATAAATAAACACAAGATTATATACTCATGGAAAAGGATATGACCTTTTAGTCTCTGTAGCGGGCTGGAAGTGTTCCTTTTGTGCTTCGCTCTGAACGCCTCAACACTTGATCTTCCTCTTGAGCAGGAAAGATATTGTTTGCTGGCTCAGGTGAAGTTGGCAGAGGAGCAGCAACTGGAGCAGGAACCGAGACGGGGACATATTGATAGCATGGAAGGATAAATTGAGTGTTGTAGAGGGACTCTTCCACAGTAGGTTGTCTGGTTGGTGTTTCCATTGCAGGAATTGGTGTGTAGACCGGCAAGACTTGTGGAGGAGGTGATGATATCACCAGTAGATCCTCTTTGGTGCATAGCTTCATGCGGTTCCTGTGCACTGTCTGTGGGGCCATTCCGGGTTTATTCACTTCATAGACATCTGACTCAGGATATGGGATAGCTGTAACTGTGTATGGCTCTGTTTCCCAGAGTGAGTCGAGTTTTCCTGTACGGTGTGGTACTTCTTTAGCCATACCTTGTCTCCAACTTGAAGTGGGGAAGCATTAGCTCTTTGATTGTAGCTCTCTTCTTGTTGACGGTGAGCTTCACCCATGCGGTAATCAACAATCTGTTGGGCTTCGTGTATTCTTCGCTGATGCTCCGAGACCCAATCAGTTTTTGGCAGGGGATTGATCACATCAGGGACTTGGATTCCAAGAGAACGATCTTTTGGGAGCAGACCTTGTCTTCCAAACATCAGATAATATGGCGAGTAGCCTGTAGAACAGTGGACAATATTGTTGTAGATTTCCACTAACTCATCAAGCAATTGAGGCCATTCAGCTTGTTTGGTAACAGATACTGTTCGCAGCATATTGATGAAGGTCTGGTTGACTTTCTCACAGAGGCCATTCCCTTGGGGATGATAGGCAGTTGTTCTCAGCTTTTTGCACTCATGGAATTGGCAGAGTTCTTGAAATAATTGTGACTCAAAGGCAGATCCACGATCTGTGAGGACTGCTTCAGGGGAACCGTAATGTCTCACATATTCACGGTAGAAGGTGATAGCTGTAGTCCGAGCTGTAAGGTCTTTTACTAGCACAACAGCAACCCACTTAGTATAGTGATCCACCATGGTTAAGGCATACGTGTAGCCTGAACGAGTTTGTGCTAGCTTCACATGATCAAGAGCGACTAGCTCGTTTGGTTTCTGAGAATGGATTGGATGAAGAGGAGCTCTGGCATCTTTCTTACTGACTTTGGTGAGGTTGCAAGCTGGACATTCACTACACCAATTTTCTATGTCTGACCGCATCCCAATCCAATAGAAGCGTTGGCGTATGGTGGCTTCAGTTTTGTGCACGCCAAAGTGCCCAGACTGGTCGTGGTAGGCATCAAGAACAATTCTGGCATCTCACCGTGGGATTAGAATCTGATGTAGCCTTTCACCTGAAACCGGGTCTAAGGTATTGCGCAGGATCAAGCCCTTTTGAATGAAGAGTCTTTTGCGCTGTCTCCAGAGACGATTAAGCTCAACATCAGGACATCTTCTGCATCGTCTGAAAGGTATTCTCCCAGTAGTCAGGTAATCATAGATCTCACCTAGGACACGAGACTCATTTTGAAGAGTTTTCCATCTCGATGGATCTTGGAATAGGTCAGGTTTCTGTGGAGAAACATCATCAGTTTGTGTAGCAGCAACAGCATTTTGTGTAGCAAACCTTTGATAGAAGGGAGGCATCTCAACATCTTCCCACAGATCTTCCTCAGGAGGCTCTTCTCCTTCGGGCAAACGGGATAACATATCAGCATTGATGTTGATCTTGCCACTGCGATACTTAATATCAAAGCAGAAATTCGCTAATCTTGAAGCCCATCTCTGTTCCAGAGCACTTAGCCGTGCAGTATTGAGATGAGCGAGAGGATTATTGTCTGTGTAAACGGTGAAGGGTGTAGCAGCGAGGTAATCTTTGAACTTCTCTGTGACTGCCCACACAAGAGCTAGCAGCTCTAACTTGAACGAACTGTAATTGCTATCGTTTTTCTCTGCACCTCTCAAGCTTCGGCTGGCATATGCAATGACTCTCTCTTTGTCACCCTGGACTTGTGATAGTACCACTCCGAGGCCTTGGTGGCTGGCATCCGTGTAGACACAGAAAGGATGATGGTAGTCAGGGTACGCCAGAATTGGAGGTGAAGTCAATAGACTTTTCAACATCTGAAAGGCAGTTTCTTGTCGCTCAGACCAATTAATTGGAAGTCTTCTGTCGTAGTTTTCTCTAGGGCAACCTCGTAGGAGCTCTGTAAGGGGTTCTGCTATTTGCGCAAAATGAGGTATGAAGCGGCGGTAGTAGCCCGCAAAACCTAGGAAACTTCTGATTTCTTTGACGGTTCTTGGGGTGTTCCAGTTGTTCACAGCTGAGATCTTTTCAGGGTCAGGCTGGATACCTTCGGCACTTACAACATGACCCAGGTAGTTGACTTTCGGCTTGAGCAGATGACACTTTGACGGTTTTAGTTTCAGGCCATGTTCAATAAGTACCTTGAATACTTCTGCAAGGTGGCATAGGTGGTCTTCATAAGTGCGAGAGTATACGACAACATCATCAAGATATAACAGATGCTCTGGAAGTTGAGGTGACCAAGACATCTTTCCATGAGTCGCTGAAATGTAGCAGGGGCGTTGCATAACCCAAACGGCATACCGTTAAACTCAAAGAGTCCCATTGGGGTGGTGAAAGCTGTCTTCTCTCTATCCTCAGGAGCCATGGGTACTTGCCAGTAACTGCTGGTTAAATCAAGAGTGGAGAAGTATGCAGCTGAGCCAAGAGCGGTGATGGATTCTTCAATCCGTGGAAGAGGATAGGCATCTTTGTGTGTAACATTATTCAACTTTAGGTAGTCGACACAAAATCTGATGTTACCATCCTTTTTCTTCACCAGGACGATGGGTGCAGCCCATGGGCTTTGAATTTCTCGGATGACTTCAGAATCTTTCATCTCTTTTAACAGCTTCTTTACTTGTTGATAGTTAGCAGGAGGTACTGGACGATCTCTTTCTTTGATAGGAAGATGATCACCTGTGTTGATCTTGTGCTGGATCAGAGTAGTCTTGCCGAAGTCAAGTGGGTGTTTGCTGAAAGCTTGGCTGTGTCGCTTAGCAAGTTTAGTTACACCATTGATGTATTCGATAGGCGTGTTAGCATCTACAACATTAAGTTCATTCCACCAGAAGGTAGTGGGTGTATTAGAGCCTTTGGGAGTGGCTTTTAATGACTTTTGATGAGCAAGTGTCTCTTCATCTATGATGTCTTCTGGATCAAGACTATACAGTTGAGCAACTGAATTAAACTTGTATAGCTCGATAGGAATATCACTTAGGTTGACTAGCCGTACTGGTACTCTACCGTTTGAGACGGTGACAATACTTCTGGCAGCTTTTACCAGGGGCTGTCCTTCAATCTGGATGGAGTCAAGAAGAGCTACATAGTCCTCATTGTCAATTCCTGGTCGAGCTCGACACCAGACTAGAGTCTCGCTGTTGGCTGAGAGGGTAACTGGTCGTGCGTCGGTGATTCGAATACGGCAGATCTCACCTTTACTGTTGGCAAACTTCTGTTGGGCGGAGAGTACTTTGATAGTCCGCTGAACAGCTTGCCTGTAAGGGGAAGAAGCAGAAGGGAGAGAAGCATGCAAGGCAGCGAGCAATTCAGTAAACACATGGCGAATGACATTCATGCCTAACACTACTGCTGTTGTATCTCCCTCAGCCTCAGTAACAATTACACCATGACCTGGTAACTTGCGATCACCAATTTGGATTGTGGGTTCCTAGTAGCCTAGCTGGGAAATAGGTCGACCATTACTTGCAATTAAGTCTAACTTTGCTTTACCCACTGGATTCAGGAGATCAAAGTCCCAATTCTTTTCAAAGGCTCGTCGCTCAATTGTGGTGACTTGTGAACCAGTGTCCACTAAAGCTTCTAGAGGTACACCATCGATCCATATGGTTATATACGGGCATTTGGAGATGAACCGCGAAATCCATTGTGATTGTCCCTTTGGGCCCTTGTATTCACCTCCCGAGGGATGGCCCTTGGCCTCGGGGGTGTCCCGTTTAACTTATAACATTGATACTTGTAGTGTCCAAGACGCTCACAATAAGTACAGTACACACAATCACCAGATGGAGGCCTTCCAGGAGGGGGCCTATCAGGACTTGACCTACTAAAATGTGGCTCTTGGGACAATGTCCGATTTACAGATGATTCACATGATGCAGGGGGTTGGCCTTTTAGCTCCTTTAAGGCTTGGCATACGGATTCAAGGACTTGGACAAGTGCATCTGTGGTAGGAGGTGCATGAATGAGAGTAGGGGCTTGCACAGACTGTGTGGCCTGCAAAGGGGAAACAGGTGAAAATAGGAATTACTACCTACCGGTAATGATGTTTCCAGGATCCATCATGATAGCACCACAGGAGTTGCTTCCTTCGCCCTCTACAGGGACAGGAACACAAGAGGTTAAAAACCCCTCCCCCTCCCAACCTCTCCAGTGGCTTTTCAAGTACCACACCAGGATGGGTATACCACCACGTTTATTCATGCTTGAGCTACATACAATGTAAATGCACACGCAGTAGAAACAAAATGGAGGGAAATAAGCGTGCAGTCATGATGGATCCTGGAAACATCATTACCGGTAGGTAGTAATAACTATTTTCCAGGACCACATGACAGCACCATAGGAGAATACCAAATTAATTTATCCTTAGGGGGAGGGGGACTACTGCCTGGAGCACCTTCCTACCAAACGAGGTCTGGTGGGAGGACAGAATATCCAACTTGTAGTGTCTACAAAAAGTGTTGGGACCTGACCAAGTGGCAGTTTTGCAAATCTGGTCTAGCGAAGCCCCCGCCCTTTCTGCCCAAGTGGTAGATAGTGATCTAGTGGAGTGGGCTCTAAGGTGATCAGGCGGGGTCTTTCCCGCCAATTGATAGGTTGAGGATATTGTGGACCTAACCCATCGAGACAGGACAGCCTTAGATGCCGATTTGCCTCGATTTTTCCCCCTAAACTGAAGGAATAAGGTGGAGTCCAATTTCCAGTTCCGGGTGGCCTCCAAATAGCTCAGCACTGTTCGCTTCACATCCAAGGAATGCAGCTGCTGTTCCTTTTGGTTCGTGTAGTTGTGGCAGAAGGATGGCAAAACTACTTCCTGTTCTAGGTTAGCAGAGGAGACCACCTTGGGGCGAAACGTCGGATCAAGTTTCAGCACAATTCTGTCATCCAGAACCTGAAGATACGGCTCCCTGATAGACAAAGCCTGTAATTCACCAATCCGCTTAGCCGTGATGATGGCCACTAAAAACACCGTCTTGAAGGACAAATGTTCCATCGAAATGGTAGACAAGGGCTCAAAAGGAGAATCACAAAGGCCATTGAGCACCAAGGTCAGATCCCAGGGAGGCACTGAGGGCCAAATTGTAGGACGAAGGCGCTGAATCCCCTTCACGAATCTGGCAATCCAGGGATTGGACGCCAGTGGCATGTCAAAGAAGACGCTGAGTGCTGATATTTGGACCTTCAAAGTGCTAGGCGTAAGACCCTTGCGGAATCCCAGTTGTAGGAAATCCAAGAGTTTCGGAATATTAGGCCGAGAACTGTCAGCAGGTTCGTCACCCAAAAAAGAGCAGAACTTCTTCCAGATCTTCCCGTAGATGGTCCGGGTAATCTGCTTACGACTTGCCTGGAGTGTAGAGATGACATCAAGCGACAAGCCTTTTCGTCTCAGGAACCTCCCTTCAAGATCCAGGCCGACAGCTGAAGGTGATCCAGGTCCGGGTGAAGCACTGGACCCTGGCTGAGGAGATCGCCCTTCCGGGGAAGGAGGACCGGATCTGCAACTGACAGGTTTCTGAGTAAAGAGAACCAGCTCCGTTTGGGCCAAAACGGGGCTATGAGAATCACATGAGCGCCGTCCTGTTGAATCTTCCAGAGTACTCTGGGGAGCAACAGCAGTGGTGGAAAGGCGTACACCAGTCCCACGGACCATGGCTGGGCCATGGCGTCGATTGCAGCAGGAGCATCCCGGGGATTCAGAGAAAAGAAGATTTTCAGCTTGGCATTGGGTCTGGATGCGAACAAATCCACCTGGGGTTTTCCCCATCGTTTGACTAGATCTTGAAAGACACTGTCCTTCAGCTCCCATTCCGAGGGGTTGATCGTGCGCCTGCTCAGGAAGTCTGCGAGATGGTTGTCCGAGCCCCTGAGATGGACAGCCGAGATGGAGAGAACCATGCGTTCTGCCCACTGAAAGATCCGCGATGCCAGAGCCTGCAGGGATGGGTGGCGAGAGCCCCCTTGATGACGAAGGAAGGCTACCGTCGTAACATTGTCCGAGAGGACCCGAACATGACGACAGTGGAATAAGGGAGGAACCGCCTGCAGAGCCTGCCAGACCGCTTGTAGCTCCCTGAAATTGGATGACTGGGTCGACACCTCCAGGGGCCACCTGCCTTGAAAGTAAAGGGAGTTCACATGGGTGCCCCAGCCCGTCTGACTTGCATCGGTTTTGAGCGTGACGGATGGCGAACAGTCCCACAGAACGCCCAATTGAAGATTTTTCTTGCACATCCACCATCTGAGACCTTGAATGACCTGAGGGGTCAGGGAAAACTTGCAATGTAGGGACCAGTGGGACCCTACAGTGTAAGACAGGTTCAGCTTTTGGAGTGGCCTGGCGTGAAACTGACTCCAGCGAACACATTGGATGCAGGAAGTTTTGGCCGTTTTGTGCCGGGTTTTGGCCGTTACAGCCGGAAGGAAGACTTCTGAAAGCCAGGGAAGGAGTCTTGCGAGGATGATTTGCATATTCCCAGTGCCTTCTGGGATAAGTGAAGAGTCACCGCAAGCTCAAGGAGAACCGGGTTTTGGCCGTTACAGCCGGAAGGAAGACTTCTGAAAGCCAGGGAAGGAGTCTTGCGAGGATAATTTGCATATTCCCAGTGCCTTCTGGGATAAGTGAAGAGTCACCGCGAGCTCAAGGAGAACCGGGTTTTGGCCATTACAGCCGGAAGGAAGACTTCTGAAAGCCAGGGAAGGAGTCTTGCGAGGATAATTTGCATATTCCCAGTGCCTTCTGAGATAAGTGAAGAGTCACCACGAGCTCAAGGAGAACCGGGTTTTGGCCGTTACAGCCGGAAGGAAGACTTCTGAAAACCGCGCGACGCTTTGCGCGCAAATTTTAGCCTGTCTTCTTCATTGTGAGCGTGAGTGAGCAAAGTGTGAGCAAAAGTAAGTGTGAGTAGAATTGTTTGTATTTAGTTGTTTAATTACTTAACATTTGTTTAGTGCTATCCCCATTAGAAAATGTGCTCCACTATTGCTAATGCGATCCAGTGTACATCTTGTCTCATGTATGCAGTCCTTGAAAAGCCGTTCGAGGGTGCATACTGTTGTTCGAGATGTGCGAAAGTTGCACATTTGGAAGCCCAGATACTGGATCTAAATGAGCAGCTGGCAACTCTGAGATGCATTAGCAATATGGAAAGGAGTTTGCTGCTCACTGAGCAGCAGCTTGCTGGGTCAGATGTGGGGAAGGATCGTAGTAGGGAGCGGCAGGACGGTGAGGTAGGTAGCTGGGTGACAGTTAGAAAGGGGGGTAAAGGGAAAAGTGCTAGGAAGGCTAGTCCTGAACTGACACACCCCAATAGGTTTGCAAACTTGGCAGATGAGGGGGATGTCATTACAGGGGTAGCATTGCTGCAGCAAGGCATGACCTCGGAACGCCAGAGGAGTGTCTGCTCCAGTAAGGGGGGGGGGGGAATAGGAGTGCTGGGCAGGCAAGACAGGTACTGGTAGTGGGGGACTCAATTATTAGGGGGACAGATAGGGCAATCTGTCACAAAGACAGGGATCGCCGAACAGTGTGTTGTCTTCCTGGCGCTCGAGTTCGGCACATCGCTGATCGGGTTGACAGATTACTGGGAGGGGCTGAGGAGGACCCAGCGGTCATTGTACACATTGGCACAAATGACAAAAGTTAGAGGTAGGTGGAAGGTCCTTAAAGATGATTTCAGGGAATTAGGTTGTAAGCTTAAAGCATGGACCTCAAAGGTGGTATTTTCGGAAATACTACCTGTGCCACGAGCCACACCAGAGAGGCAAAGAGAGATCAGGGAGGTTAACAGGTGGCTCAGGAATTGGTGTAGGAAAGAGGGTTTTGGGTTCCTGGAGAATTGGGCCGACTTTTCAGTTGGCTACAGATTCTATGCTAGGGATGGGCTGCATCTTAATGGGGAGGGTGCAGCTCTGTTGGGGCAGAAAATGGCTAGAAGGTTGGAGGAGTGTTTAAACTAGGAATGGGGGGCGAGGGTATTCACTTTATAGAAGGAGAATGTAGTGCAGATAGTGACCAGGGCACAAGTAATGAAATTGGGGGTGGTACGGGGGGGAAGGGTTAGGACAGTTAATACAGTAAGCAGGAATACAGGTACAGAGTCATACGTAACGTGCATGTACACTAATGCCCGAAGCCTCACAAATAAGGTGGAGGAATTAGAATTAATATTGTTGGAAGAAAATTATGATATAGTGGGGATATCAGAGACATGGCTGGATGAGAGCTATGACTGGGCTGTTAATTTACAGGGTTATAGCCTATTCAGGAATGACCATACAAATAAGCGAGGGGGAGGTGTGTGTCTATATGTAAAATCATCCTTAAAACCCATCCTGCGTGACAACATATGTGAGGGTACTGAGAATGTAGAGTCCCTATGGGTGGAGATAAGGGGGGGGAGAATGAATAATAAAATACTGATAGGGGTGTGTTATAAGACGCCGAATATTATGGAAGAGGTAGATAATCTCCTCATAAAGCAAATTGATAAAGCAGCGAGTCTCGGAGAGGTAATTATTATGGGGGACTTTAACTATCCTGATATAAATTGGGGAACAGAAACTTGCAGTTCCAGCAAAGGAAATAGATTTTTGATAACAATGAAAAGATAATTACCTTTCACAAATGGTACAGGACCCCACAAGAGGGGGAGCACTACTAGACCTTGTACTAACCAATAGGCCAGACCGCATATCAAATATACAAGTTGGGGGTTACTTGGGGAATAGTGATCACAAAATAATAAGTTTTCATGTATTCTTTAGTAAGATGTTTAGTAGAGGGGCTACAAGGACACTAAACTTCAGGAAAGCAAATTTTAAATGGTTGAGAGATGATCTTAGTGCAATAAACTGGGATGATGTACTAAGTAATAAAAGTACACAAAGCAAATGGGAGACTTTTATGAGCAACCTGAATAGGGCTTGTGCAGAAAATATACCCTATGGAAACAAACATGCTAGAAATAGGAGGAAACCCCTAGGGCTAAATAGAGCTGTAAGGAAAGCAATAAAAGAAAAACAGAAAGCCTTAAAAGAATTAAAGAGGGTAGGTAGTGATGAGGCATTATATAATTATAGAAAATTAAATAAAATATGTAAAAAGCAAATTAAGTTAGCTAAGTTTGAGACAGAGAGACTCATTGCGAGAGAAAGTAAAAATAATCCTAAAATATTCTTTAACTACATAAACAGTAAAAAACTGAAAAGCGATAGTGTTGGCCCCCTTAAAAATAGTCTTGGTGAAATGGTGGAAGGGGATGAGGGTAAAGCCAACCTGCTGAATGACTTTTTTTCTACGGTTTTTATACAAGAAAATGCCATGGCAGATGACATGACCAGTGATACCATAAATTCACCCTTGAATATTACCTGCTTAACCCAGCAGGAAGTACGCCGCCGCCTCGAAATCACTAAGATTGACAAATCTCCGGGCCCGGATGGCATACACCCCAGAGTACTACAGGAATTGAGTTCTGTGATAGATAGACCATTATTTTTAATCTTCTCAGATTCCTTAATAACAGGGTCGGTACCGCAGGACTGGCGCATAGCAAATGTGGTGCCAATATTATTCAAAAAGGGGACAAAAACTGAGCCGGGAAATTATAGGCCGGTAAGTTTAACCTCTACGGTTGGTAAAATCCTTGAGGGTTTCTTGAGAGATGCTATACTGGAGTATCTCAAGAAAAATAACCTTATGACAGAGTATCAACATGGGTTTATGAGGGATCTATCCTGTCAAACTAATTTGATCAGCTTCTATGAAGAGGTAAGTTCAAGCCTGGACCAGGGAAATGCAGTGGATGTTGTGTATATGGACTTTTCAAAAGCTTTTGATACGGTGCCACACAAAAGGTTGGTACATAAAATGAGAATAATGGGGATAGGGGAAAATATGTGTAACTGGGTTAAAAACTGGCTCAGTGATAGGAAACAAAGGGTGGTTATTAATGGTACGTACTCGGACTGGGTCTCAGTTCATAGTGGGGTACCACAGGGGTCAGTATTGGGCCCGCTTCTTTTCAACATATTTATAAATGACCTTGTTGGGGGCATGCGGAGTAGAATTTCAATATTTGCAGATGATACTAAACTCTGCAGGGTAATCAATACAGAGGAGGATAATTTTATATTACAGGGAGATTTATGTAAATTGGAGGATTGGGCTGAGAAGTGGCAATTGAAGTTTAATGTAGATAAATGTAAAGTTATGCACTTGGATAGAGGAAATAACATTTATGATTATGTACTTAATTGTAGAACACTGGGTAAAACAGACACAGAAAAAGACTTGAGTGTATGGGTGGATGGTAAACTTCACTTTAGTGGACAGTGTCAGGCAACTGCTGCCAGGGCTAATAAAATAATGGGATGTATTAAAAGAGGTATAAGTGTTCATGAAAAAAATATAGTTCTACCTCTGTACAAGTCACTAGTGCGACCGCACTTAGAATACTGTGTACAATTCTGGTCACCGATATATAAGAAGGACATAGCTGAACTGGAGAGGGTGCAGAGAAGAGCGACCAAGATTATTAGAGGAATGGGTGGGCTGCAATACCAAGACAGGTTATTAAACTTGGGGTTATTTAGTTTGGAAAAACGAAGGCTTAGGGGGGATCTAATCACAATGTATAAATATATGAGGGGACAGTACAGAGACCTTTCCAAAGATCTTTTTACACCTAGGCCTGCGACTGGAACACGGGGGCATCCGCTACGTCTTGAGGAAAGAAGGTTTAATCATAATCACAGACGAGGATTCTTTACTGTACGAGCAGTGAGACTATGGAACTCTCTGCCGCATGATGTTGTAATGAGTGATTCACTACTAACATTTAAGCAGAGCCTGGATGCCTTTCTTGAAAAATTTAATATTACCAGTTATGTATATTAGATTTTATGACAGGGTATTGATCCAGGGAACTAGTCTGATTGCCGGATGTGGAGTCAGGAAGGAAATTTTTTCCCCATTGGAACTTGTTTGCCACATTGGGGTTTTTTTGCCTTCCTCTGGATCAACATGTTAGGCTACGGGTTGAACTAGATGGACTTAGAGTCTCCCTTCAACCTTAAAAACTATGATACTATGAAGTCATCATGCCCAGGATGTTCATGGCCTCTCTGACGGAGCACTGGTTCTTTCGGCCGAAGCTCCGAATTTTCGACCTGATGTCTACTATTTTTTGAGACGGCAAAAAGGATGTTCGCGCATCGGAGTCCAGAAGAATGCCCAGAAACACCTTTCTCATCTCCGCCCTGAGATTGGACTTCTGAACGTTTATGATCCAGCCAAGGGACGTCAGCAGAGCCAAGGTGGTGGTGATTGACCGGGAAAGCTCCTCCGGGGAATCCGCCAACAGCAGAAGGTCGTCCAGGTAAGGGACGATGGATACGTCGGATCTTCGCAGGTGCGCTACAACTTCCGTCATTATTTTCGTGAACACCCTGGGAGCAGAAGAGAGCCCAAATGGAAGGCACCGGAACTGGAAATGATACATTACTCCGTCCCTCTCTAACGCAAATCTCAGGTATTTCTGGTAGTGTGGGTGAATGGCTATGTGGTAGTATGCGTTTTTCAGATCTACCGTGGCCATGACGGAATGCGCGTTGAGAAGAGGGATGGTGGATTTGATTGATTCCATCCGGAATCCTTTGTATTGGATCCACCGATTGAGGGGCTTTAAATTTATGATCGTCTGGAATTCTCCGGAGGGCTTGGGAACAGAGAATAGGGAAGAATAGTGGCCCTGGAACTGTTCTGAGATCGGAACCGGGAGGACTGCTCCGGTGTGTAGTAAGGCATCCACATCCGACCATAGGCGGTCGGCAAGGGACTGCGACTGTGGTTTCGTCAGGAGGAATCTGGTGGGGGAAAATTCTGTCCGTAGACCCTCCCCCACCACTCGCAGGACCCATGGATTGGACGTTATCTTTTGCCAGTCGCCCAAAAACTTGCTGAGCCTCCCCCAGATAATGGCGTCAGGACCTATCCTGCTTTCTTCGGGGTTTGAAGTGGGGTTGCCTATCTGGGCCGCCTTATGGAAACCCCACCTCCCCGTCTTACCCCTACCCTTATAGTCCTGCCTAGCGGGACGAAACCTCTGGGAGGGAAGGGAACGTGGAGGTCTAACCTCCGGGAAACCGCCCTTTTTATCGGAAGCTTTTTCTAGAATATCATCTAGAGCAGGACCGAACACCCGGGCACCCGAAAAGGGGATGGAGCACAGCTTATTTTTGGACGCTCCGTCACCAGACCAGGTTTTCAACCATATGGCCCTGCGGGCAGAATTAGTAAGGGCCTCATTCCTGGCAGAAAACCGCACAGACTCAGCGGAAGCATCTGCCATGAATCCGGTTGCCAGCTTCAGCAGAGGAAGGGATTCCAAGATGGCGTCTCTAGGGACGTTATCCCGAACCTGAGTTTCCAGGTCCGACAACCAACGGGACATAGACCGAGCTACGGAAGTAGCGGCAATGTTGGCCTTAATGGTGGCTGCAGAAGCCTCCCAAGCTTTTTTAAGAAGGCCATCAGCCTTCCTATCCATGGGGTCCCGGAGACCCGAAGAGTCCTCAAACGGGATTGACGTCTTTTGTGCGACTTTCGCTACGGGAACATCAATTTTGGGAACATCCTCCCATTCCTTGATGTCGTCGGGTTCAAACGGCAGTCTGGCTTTGAAGTCCCTGGGAACAAGCAATCTTTTCTCCGCCTCCTCCCACTCGTCCAGGATCATAGCACGCACATGGTGATTTACTGGAAAGACCCTGTGGCGCTGAGACCGGAGTCCCCCAAACATTTCATCCTGTATGGTCCGTGGCTTTTCTGTATCCTCCACCATCATAGTTCTCCGTACGGCATGGAGTAACTCATCCGTGTCGCTTGCGGAAAACAAGTAACGCCGCTCCTCCTCTGGCAAGGGACCCAGGACCTCATCTTCCCCTGGGGAGTCGGAGTTCCTGGACATCTCATCTTCCTTTGAGGACTCTAACAGATGGCGGGGACGCTTTGTTTAGGAGGTGCCGGGGGCTCTGGTGGGGGGGACGTGGCTTGTAACCACAGCCTGAACCTCATCCCGTATCATGGACCTCATGTCCGACAGGAGGGTAGTCTGCTCCTCAGAGATCAGTTTCGCAATACAGGTCTTGCAGAGCTTCTTAACACAGGTGTCAGGGAGTTTAACATCACACACCGCACAACATTTAACTTTAGTAGTACATTTCTTTTTGGGGATGGTGCCAGAACCCACAGAAGAACCTCCACCCTGCAAAAAAAGAACAAGGCTCAGACAAGTCTCCTGGCTTACAGGGCAATGAAACCCTGAAGGGCTGACACTTACAGAGACCTGGGCATCCTTAGGGGCTTTAGTGTCTTAACTTTCTTTCTCATCCATCACAGGCAGTGCTGGAGTGCAGAGCCTAACGAAAAACAATGTACTCCCCCAATACCCTTCCAGGTTTTATTTACCTGAGTGAAGGTGCCCGGTTCATCATCCTGCCGTCCAACTCCCGAGTTGAATTTCGCGCCAAATTTTCGGCCGCCCGGAAACCGGAAGTGCGTCTGCGCATGCGCCGGCGTTCTCCACTCCGTGCCCGGAAGCATCGTGTGGCTGGAGGCAGGAGGCCGAGAGCCCTCCCCCCAGAGGGAAGCGGCAGGCGCCGGGAGCTCCTGGTCGACCGGCGCGGCCGAGGGACCCCGCGCTGCGAGGTGTCGGCCTGAGGCATCTTGACAGGCTGGAAGGAGAGAGAGCGGAGCACCCCCCCGATCCACCTGGACCCCGTACATCCCGGTAAGTTCCTACGTCCGTCCTGTACAGGGACAGGAAAAACACTGGAGAGGTTGGGAGGGGGAGGGGTTTTTAACCTCTTGTGTTCCTGTCGCTGTAGAGGGAGGAGGAAGCAACTCCTGTGGTGCTGTCATGTGGTCCTGGAAAGAGGAGATACAATAGAAGTTCCAGCCGCAAGGTCTGCGGAACGAGGCGCAAGAGCATAGCTGGTACAAGGTGAGTCAGTACCCACTACTCGCAGGGCTAGAGCTTTAAAGTCTAAGAAAGTCATGTTTGGATTTTGTGCTGCTAGCATGTGGAGTTGACTTTGTACTAGCCTGGAGTCTACACCTTCTATGAATCTGTCGGCGATTATGTTTTCTGCAGCAGCAGGATCTATCGTGTCTATTTGCTGTAAGGCCCTATATGCAGACTGAAGGGCTAGTGCGTAGTCCCTAAGAGTCTCACCTGGTCCCTGACGTCTGTTGTAAAATTTGAGACGAACCTCGGTGGGTGATTGGCGTTCAAATTCTTTTCTCAGGCGGGTAAGGATCTGTTCTACATTGGTTTTCTCAGTAGATGGCCAGGAACGGACTTCCTCAGCAGCTGGTCCATCAAGCTGTCCCAGGAGAAGTTGTACCTGCCGATGGGGAGAAAGTGAGAAAAGCTCAAGGAGTATGCATCATCTTTTCTTTGAACCCAGCAAGTGTATGAGGATCTCCTCTGTAGCTTGGGAGACTAGAGGTTCCAATGAAGAATGGCATGCAGGTAGCCATGACAGGGGCTGGAACTGGGTTGGCGGCATTAGCCCGTTCCACTGGAGCACTAACTGATGAGGATGATGATACAGAGTTAACAGACTCGGCCTGGCCATTATGAAGAGGTTCAGACATTTTGGTGATGATGCAAGTACTGTCTCTTTAAGAATAATGATGACACTGTAGCTTTAAGGGATGCACTGTTATGCACCAACACAGTCTCTGAGATGGAAGTCTCCCCTCTTGAAAATAGCTCTGCGGTGAATGGGGATTTGCACTTATTTGAGTAACTTGAAAGGCAGCAGAGTAGAAGAGCTGGTGCAGGTGCTGTTAACCCCAGCATGAAACAGGAAACAGTCTTTGGCAGTATTCACTGGCAAGATAGAGGTTAATGAGCAATGCTGAGACTTTTAGTGCAGTAAGAGAAGATAGGCACAGATGAATGATCCTGTTCGTGACACCAAATTCGATCTTTGTAAGGGCCCAGGGACAGAGGACCTCAAATGTTCTATATGTCACAGTTGCTGTTCTGGCACGAGGTTGAAGGGGGCATGTTACCTGGGTGGTCTACCAGGCCCTGATGTTCCCTGCTATCCACCCCCACACAGTATCCACAGCTGATGGACAGTCCACAGACACAGTCTTGGGGATAACAGTTGCTTTAATACAGCGGGAACAAAGGAAAACAACACGGAATATACTGTATGTTTCAGTCTTTTGTGGGTAGGCCACGGCAAATACAGCTTGGAGTTGAATGCTGAAGTGCAATTAGGGTTCTGGAGCTTTTAAGAGCACGATTTGTTTCAGATTTAATTCTGGTATGCTTTTAGCAGGTTCAGAGTCTCTTGAGCTTAGAGGGTAGATATGAAAATAAGATTGTACAGACCTGGAGTCCTGGGGTTAATTTCACTGCTAGTTCAGACACGTGCAGTACTTGTAAGCAATTGTAGAAAGTTGCCCAGTGCGCTACAGGGACCGGACGGCTGGTGCGTGGACAATGGCATGAAAGCCACTAATATTGCAGTGGGGTGGGAGACCCTCAAACTTCCCCAATCTGCGTACAGTAGGGTCTGGTATATACTCAGTATGCCCTACTGTCTGAAGAGATGTATATCTAGCTAGTCAGGATTCAGGATAGGAATCCTTCAGTATATTGGCTGTAAAAATCAGTAAATGGTGAAATTCTAGGCCTCGGGCCTAGCAGGAGTCTTGTGGTGAAGAGAAACTCCACATAATGTCTTCCCTCAGAGGAGACTCAGCCAGAACCAGCACATTCCAGTTCTTTCCAGACAGAGGCTGGAGAATAGCTCCACCTGTTGAGCCATGTGACCAAGAACTGGCCAATAGGAAAACACCCAATGCACACTTCAGATTCTTACAGTTTTCACCAGTAGATGGTGCTAGAACACAACAAATGAAAAATGCTTTACTTATAACATATAGCATAATATTACATATAAGTAAATGTACTTAAAGAAACAGACACAATCTGGACCGGGCCACTACACCAGCTTGTAGAAGCACCTGAGACCAGGTTGTATATATGGTTCAGTCTATTCCAAAACAGAGCAATAATTTTACATGACCACCAAATATGTAGGTGTGTGCTCACCTGCATCTCACAGTGCCAACAGATCGCAGAACCATTTGGGTTGATTGCTTGCAGGTGTTCCTTACTACCTAGATAATTTGTAGTTCTTTTCTTGTAAACCTCAAGAAACTGCATATTTATGAGTAAAGTTAGAGGCCCTCAATCAAGTCTCAGAATCAAAAGATTGACCTAACTTAGTTTCTCAAGTCAACCCTGCTTTAGTTAGTGACAATGAGTGAAGATGCAACACTAGACAAGTATGAGGAGCTGTTTGAAAGCAGAAACTCAAAGGAAGTGCGATTTTGAAAAATATAAGAAGTGGGCCTTAACTTAGATATATAACCTGATAGGCGTGCATATTCTAATTAAACCTCTAAGACAACTCTCCAAGAAGCGGTATTACAATATAGAACGATGACTGACCCCACTGTCTAGTGTTTGATCATAATGTCTGCAGAACAGATGTATGCCTAAAAAATAATTTTACTAAACCCATTTGGCTTATTTCAACTTAAGAGAATTAAGTGAAGGATAAGGAGTCTTATTGGCACGTGATCGTAAGTATGCAACGGGTATGACCCTTCTACTTACAACTAGAATAGCAGGGAAATGCATGTTAGAGAAAGGAAGGAAATCCAGCTCCACGGTCGGGCAAGCTTCTTTATTTCAGTAAGTATAACACATGGACAAAGGATTCATGCGAAAATGAAGCTTTAACCTCATATTATACTTGCCTAAATAAAGAAGCTTGCTTGTCTGAGGAGCTGGTTTCCTTCCTTTCTCATCCATTTTCTTTGGAGCCGTGGCAGAGACATCACGGTGAGGTGGAACTTTTCTCTGCTTCTAGCACATGTTGTTCTCTAGAGGAGCATTGTACACTGAGTAATAATTCAGAGCAGCTATCCCCTGAAGAATCCTGTTAATAGCAGATCCTTGGTAAAGACCATAAAAATGAGCAGTAAATAAAGAGGCCCACACTTCCGAAACAGTATGGCTGATTAAAAGAAAAATATGAAAATCAGAATACTGACGTGAGGAGAAAAAAAAAAAAAAAAAAAAAAAAGCAGTAAAAATTGACAAGTCCTCTTTAAAAACTACTGTTTGGGTGCACGGCATGGCTCAGAAGGGAAGGAGCGCTAGTAAGGCTGGAATAGATTGCAAACGCCATGGCACATATGAAGAGCCTCTAACATGCCAAAACAGTAGTAACCCCCAAGTGACCCCATTTTGAAAACTACACCTTCCAAGGAACTCATCTAGGGATTGGTGAGCATTTTGGTGATTCACATATTTGTATAACAAGTGTGGTAAAAGAAGAAAATTAACAACACAATTTGTTGTGCAATTTCTCCTAATTATGCAAATACCCCATATGTTGTTGAAAACAAAGCTCAGAAAGAAAGGAGCGCCATATTGTACTTCAGATTTTTCTGGAATGGTTTGAGGGTGTCATGTCACATTGGCAGAGCCCTTGAGATACCAGAAAAGTTGGACCCCCCACAAGTGACTCCATATTACAAAACTACATCCCTCAATTCATTTAGGGGTTCAGTGATCATATTGACATCAAAGGTGTGTCACAGAATTTTATATTATTGGGCAGTGAAGGAAAAATATTGCCCGTGGTTCTGGAGACCTGGCCCAGTAAATTAAGCGGGTTCTCCTCACTTCAACAAAGCCAAACTTGCAGACACTATATGTGATTTACATAAATATTATATATATATATATATATATATATATATATATATATATATATATATATATATATATAAAAAAGACTGAGCACATCGTACAGGTGTGAACAGGTGCAAGCTGAAAATTCCATATATTTACAAAAGTATACACCTGCACTCTTAAGAGCTAAGATTTGCAAACATTGAATATGGGAAATTTTGTAGTGCATTATTGCTACTGGAACTATGTTTAAAGTATGAGATACTTAGCTTATAGATTGGCCAAACCATGTAAGCCCGACAGCCAATGACAAGGCATCTCTCGTTGCCGGGACCTTATACTATATGCCTCTATCCGGGTTAAAAAAAAAACCAAAACTACAAGTTATGGACAGGTAGGATCCAGCTAACATGGAAATGGAAACATCCTGGCTGAAGGGCAGAGTGCGCAGTCTGAAAAGAAAGAATGTTAGCATATTTTAGCTTTTTAGAGTGCAGCTATATTATTTGTAATTATATTGAATTTTCAGCTTGCACTTGCTCACACCTGTAGGATGTGCTGACCAATCTTTTATATATTTGTATTCTATTCTTGACTGAGCACTCTGCCATTCAAACAGGATGTTTCTATTTCTATGTTAGCTAGATCATACCTGCCAATAACTTGAAGTTTTTTTTTAACCCGGATAGAGGTGTACAATGATGTGAAAAAATTTTTGCCCCCTCCTGATTTCTTACTCTTTTGCATGTTTGACAATAAGCAAGCCCATATTAGATTTCAAAAGTACTTTATTAATAGATAAAAATCAATAAACACATAAAAAAAAAACAACTGACTCCTGGACGAAGCACGCCTGTTGTGAAACGCGCATCAGTGTTTGAGGCTGCCGCACCGCTCTTAGCACTGAATCCGCTGCCTGTCGGTAATATATTGCTGCTTTGTACTATTTTATTACTCCTTCTATACATATGGATAAATAACTTTAATTATATATAAAATTATAACAGGCAGCATTTTTCTCTGCTATGCACTATTTATATGAACTGGATGGAATTTAATCTAAATTATTATATACCATTGTATATTGTGACTTAACAGCACTTAAGAAAAGGAACATAATACCAACAGTAAAATATAGTGGTGGTAGTGTGATGATCTGTGGCCTTTTTGCTGCTTCAGGACCTGGAAGTCTTGCTGTGGTAGATGGAACCATGATTTCTGCTGTCTATCAAAAAACTCCTGAAGGAGAATGTCCAGTCAGCTATGAGAGACTTCAAGCAGAAGCGCACTTCGGTTATGCAGCAGGACAAAGATTCAAAACACACCAGCAAGTCAACCTCTTAATGGCGTAACAAAACACAAAATTAAGAATTTGGAGTGTCCTAGTTAAAGTCCTTAATCCAATTTAGCTGCTGTGGCATGACCTTAAAAAGGCAGTTCATGCTCGGAAAGCCTCCAATGTGGATAAATTGCAACAATTCTGCAAAGATGAGTGGGCCAACATTTCTCAAGAGCATTGTTAAAGACTTATTGCCAGTTATCACCAACACTTGATTCCAGTTGTTGCTGCGAAGGGTTGTCCAACCAGTTATTAAGTTTAGGGGCAATCACTATTTCACATACGCTCCTGAAGGTTTGGATTTCTTTTCCCCTTAATAATAAAAGGCCTTCATTTATAAACTGAATTTTGTGTTTACTTGTGTTATCTTTGTATAATATTTACATTTGTTTGGTGGTCTGAAACATTTAAGGGTAAGTTCACACAGTGCGTTTTTGCTCAGAAAACTGCATGACTTTGCTTCCCCAGCAAAGTCTATGAGTTTTCATTTTTGCTCTCTGCACACAGCGTTTTTTTTCAGCTGCGTTTTTGTGGTGCCACAAAAACGCAGCATGTCAATTATTCCCGCGTTTTTCACTGCGCTTTTCATCCATTGAGTGCAATGGGATGTTGAAAGACGCAATGAGAAACGCAAATAGCTGCGTTTTGGTGTGTTTCTAAGACCAAAAACGCAGGAGGTGGGCAGTAAAGTGACGTGTACAGGAAGAGCATTCCTTCTGTCAGTAAACACAGAAGCGTGAATCCTCCCGGTACCGTCACCGCCGCTTCCACCTCCGGTCCTGTGCATGTCAGCTGCCGTGCGGCGTCATGTACGGGCGGGAGGTGGAAGCGGCTGCGAAAACAAAAGTGAACAGTAGAAAAAAAAAAAAAGTTATACTCACCTGTCTGCAGCCTCCCGGTGCCATGCCCGCCAGTGTGTGCAGTCTCCCCGGGTACATATGCCTGCAGGATGCAGGACCTGGCGATGGATCACCTGATGCAGTCACCTGACGCATCAGCTGATCGTAAGTCTCGGGCTGACGCCGGCGCCCAGCCGGTTATCAGCGGATGCATCAGGAGACTTCATCCCTGATTACCGGCAGCTGCTGCAGCGATCGGACAGGATCAGACTCCCGCCCCATCGCTGCAGGAGCTGCCGGTAATCAGCACATGAGTATTTTATTTTTTTTTTTGCACCGATGCATCAGCTGATTGTATAATCGGCTTTTATACAA
The DNA here is from genome assembly GCF_048569485.1 of Anomaloglossus baeobatrachus. Classification (NCBI taxonomy): domain Eukaryota; kingdom Metazoa; phylum Chordata; class Amphibia; order Anura; family Aromobatidae; genus Anomaloglossus; species Anomaloglossus baeobatrachus. Next base: position 804,017,548 of record NC_134353.1, on the reverse strand, counting down.
TCAGCTGATGTGTGATGTGATTCAGCCCCTAGAACCTGACACATCATCTGATCGCTTTGCCTTCCAGCAAACCGATCAGATGATATTGGATCCGGATTGGACGGCGCGGGACCCTTGACCCAGGATTACTGCGGAGGGGGGTTCTTTATTTCAATAAAGATGGAGTCACTAATTGTGTTGTGTTTTATTTCTAATAAAAATATTTTTCTGTGTGTTGTGGTTTTTTTTTTATCTTTACTAGAAATTCATGGTGGCCATGTCTAATATTGGCATGACACCATGAATTTCAGGCTTAGGGCCAGCTGATAATATACAGCTAGCCCTAACCCCATTATTACCCAGCGAGCCACCCGGCATCAGGGCAGCTGGAAGAGTTGGATACAGCGCCAGAAGATGGCACTTCTATGAAAGCGCCATTTTCTGGGGTGGCTGCGGGACTGCAATTCACAGCGGCGGTGCCCAGAAAGCATGGGCACCCTGCACTGTGGATTCCAATTCCCAGCTGCCTAGTTGTACCCGGCTGGACTCAAAAATTGGGCGAAGCTCACGTCATTTTTTTTTTTAAATTATTTCATGAAATTCATGAAATAATTAAAAAAAAAAAAAAAAAAAAAAAAAAAAGGGCTTCTCTATATTTTTGGTTTCCAGCCGGGTACAAATAGGCAGCTGGGGGTTAGGGGCAGCCCGTACCTGCCTGCTGTACCCGGCTGGCATACAAAAATATGGCGAAGCCCACGTCATTTTTTTTTGTTTGGGGGGGGCAAAGAAATCCTGCATACAGTCCTGGAAGGAGGATGCTGAGCCTTGTAGTTCGACAGCTGCTGTCTGCTCTCCTGCATACACTATTGGATGGAGGATGCTGAGCCTTGTAGTTCGACAGCTGCTGTCTGCTCTTCTGCATACACTAGTGGAGAATGAAGAACACATTGAAGAAGGAAATGACAGACTTTTTTTTTTTGTTCACTGATAAAAAACGCATAAAGACGCAGTGAGCAAAAACGCAGCAAAACGCAGCAAAAAAACGCACCAAATCGCGGCAAAACGTGTGCGTTTTTTGCCGCGGGTGCATTTTTGTGCGGTTTTTGCCGCAAAAAACGCACAAAGGCAGCGTCAAAATAACGCAGCGTGTGAACCTAGCCTAAGTGTGACAAATGTACAAAAGAATAAGAAATCAGGAAGGGGTCAAACACTTTTTTACATCTCTATATACTATAGAGTCTTGGCTAAGAGATATTCCTTCTTGTAGGCTGCCGGGCTCACTATGCGGTTTGCACTGTGGGGCTCAGAGGGGAGAGGGGCATTTGAATTTGGGAGCACAGATTTTGCTGGTTTCCACCTAAATCTCTGAACAACAGGATTCAAATGACCACCCCCCTGAGGAATTCATTCAGTGTAGCAGAGGCTCTGGACTCTGTCTGGCCTCCGTTCAGTGTTGTTCCAAGGTGACTCAATCAGTCTCATTATAGACAATCTTCCTTTGGGGGGTTCCATCTGAATCACGTATTTCAGAGATTTACATGGAAACCCCATGTAAGTGTGCAGTGTAGAGCACAGGATAAATGTGAGCCAAGCCTTGCTGCACTCCTTTGGAGGAAGAGCGACTAAATCAACAGGTTGAGAATGTGCTTTCATTTATTTGTACGCAATTCACAGTGTGGTTTAACCACTTAAAGACGAAGCCAATTTTGTACTTAATGCCCAGACCATTTTTTGCAATTCTGACCAGTGTCACTTTATGAGGTTATAACTCTGGAACACAATTTGTTTACTTTTTGAAGTAGTAACACAACAAAATGGAACTCAAAATTTGTTCCCCAATTTCTAGTGAGCGCGCTGATACCCCACGTGGTCAGAAACCTCTGTTTGGACAAATGGGAGTGCTCGGAACAGAAGGAGCAATATTTTAATTTTCGAAAGCAAATTTAGCTAAAAAAGATTATGAGCACCATGTTGAATTTGTAGGGCCCCTAAGGTACCTAAACAGCAAAAACCTCACACAAGTGACCGCATTTTGGAAAGTAGACCCCTCAAGGAATTTATTTAGATGTTTGGTGAGAACTTTGAACCCCCGGGGGTGTCACAATTTTTAAACATTGAGCTGTGAAAATAAAAAAAAATATATTTTTACCACAAAATTGTTACTTCAACCAAGTAGCTTTTTTTTTTTTTTACTTTTTACAAGGGTATTAGGATAAAATTCACCAAGAAATGTATTGTGCAATTTCTCCTGTGTATGCCAATACCTCATATATTGCTGGAAATCAACTGTTTGGGTGCACGGCAGGTCTCAGAAGGGAAGGAGTGCTATTTGACCGCAAAATTGGCTGGAATCATTAGTGAACGACATGTCGCATTTGGAGAGCTAATGAGGTGCCTAAACAGTGGAGCTCCCCAAACAAGTGACCCCATTCTGGAATCTAGACCCCTCAAGCATTTTATCCAGTGGTATATTGAGCATTTTGAACACACAGGTACTTCCCAGATTTTGATAACCTTAGGTCATCATAGTGAAAATTTTCTTTTTTTTTTTCCTTCACAAAAATCTTGCTTTTGCGCCAAATTTCTCAATTTTTTCAAGAGGAAACATCAAAAAGTGGACAACACAGTTTATCTAAATTTCTTATGAGCGCAGGGATACCCCAAATGTGGTGAAAAAACCTCTGTTTGGACAAACAGGAGGACTTGGAATGGAAAGAGCATTATTTGAATTTTGAAAAAGCTGAAATAGATTGTGGGCACCATGTTGCATTTGCAGAACCCCTAAGGAACCTATACAGCAGAAACCTCCCACAAGTGACACGCAATTTAGAATCTAGATGCCTTAAGGGTATTTTTTGGCAGTATGATCACATTTTATTCCACTTTTTTATCGCATCTTATTCCGATTTAATGGGTGGTATGATTAAAAAGTTTAGTTTTTGCCCCCCCCCCTTTCTTTTTTCTGTTTTCACTGAAGAGGCTATCTAATGTGACAGTTTTATTCGTTCTAAACATGATGATACCAAATGTGTACTTTTTTTGGCTTATTTTTAAATAAATATATGTATTTATTGGTATAATTTTTATTCATTTTTTTGTTCTTTTTTAAAAAATATTTCTACAATTTTTTTAAACCTTTTTACCTAGTTCGATGATGGGACATCAACTTTCCTTGCCCTGATTGCTGATCTAAATGTTATTAAATGTTTACTATTGCTGGGCATTAGATCAGTGGCTGACACATAAGCAGGAGGCATGTCCGGTCACAGGCCTCGGCTCCTGGGTGACCCCGTGGCCATTATTCAGCCTGGAGTCACAATGGAATCCATCGACGCAATAGCATTGTGCCGATGGGAGCAGAGAAGGAGCACCCTCCTTTTACAAGCTGGTCACTTCTGCTGCCACTATTGACAGCGGCATCTGAGGGGTTAAACGTCTGCGATTGTTGCTAACGCCGATCGTGGGCTTACAGCAGGGCATCAGCTATGATACATAGCTAACACCCGCTCATGATCATGTTAGTGCCGCATGTTAACCAATATGATCGTACAGAGTATGGCAGTTTGCGGTATGGTTGTTTTCTTCAGGCCAATTTGATTATTAAGTTATTTCCAACCACTGGGCGATACAGTGTATTTATCTTGTATACCTTCCTCTATCAGGTTCTTACACGTAAATGTGTGAAAATCCCTCGGGATACTCAAACTGTCCTGTGTGGCACCAACAGTTATAGTCACTCAGATCATACTTCATTGAGGCACAAGGTCAGAACATAGAAACACACACAAAAACATACATACATGCACACAACAGCTTTACCATCAGCACGCTTTCATGTCACCTGACTGATGCTTGGAAACGTGCTCTGGATTTATACCCAAAAATAAAAGACTCTTCAAAGTAGGTTTCAGTATGCATTTTATTTTCAGTGGAACCAATTGTTATTATCACAGAACGTCTTCACATTTGATGCAAACATGAAAGATCAGTTACAAAAGTGGCACAGCTGCAACCTTTTCACTACTTGAGGGCACACAGACAAAATGCTTTGCAAAGTCTGTTACCTCTTGTGTGGAAAGGATGTAAACATAACATAAATGTAAGATTTAGTAGCTCCTTTCTGTAAAGCTCTAACTGCACTGCAGTTGTGAAAACACAAAAATGTGTTGTGCCACAAAACAAAAAAAGAAAGCTAAACGCGTTGAACACAAAGTAGCATTTATCAATATATTTGCTTGCAATCTTCCCAATAACTAGACAACTAAAGCTATATACATAAATGTGGCTTACAAAGTCTTCTAGTTATTCTGAACTAATAAATATTAGGCTTTATGCTGAACATTTTCAGTGGGTCAGTGTGCATTTACAGTAGCTTGTTCTTAGAATATCATTTCCAAACTAACTGGAACAATTAGTGAGTAAATGAATTATCGAGTTCCTGCAGCATTATGAATTGATGGGGGGCTGTCATGGTCCGATAGGAAGGAAGTAGCCGCTGCAGCTTCAGGAAGCAGAGATGTCAGGATGTGACGGCACACAGGGCATGTTCCAGACTGGAAAGAGTAATAAACATAGTTATGAATGTAACCTCCTTCCTGTAGTTGAATAAATTGACTTATAATTGATTTTTGTGCTTTGTAAGAATAAGGGGTACTTTGCACGTTGCAACATCACTACTGCGATGTCGTCGGGGTCAAATCGAAAGTGACGCACATCCGGCGCCAGTAACGTCGCAACGTGTAAAACCTAGAAGCACCGATAAACGATTGCAAAAGCGTCGTAAATCTGTGATCTGTGTAGTGTCAGTCATTTTAATAATTTCGCTGCAGCGACCGGTACAATGTTGTTCCTCGTTCCTGTGGCAGCACACATCGCTGTGTATGAAGCAGCAGGAGCGAGGAACATCTCCTTACCTTCCTCCACCAGCTAAGCGGAAGGAAGGAGGTGGGCGGGATGTTTCCGTCCCGCTCATCTCCGCCCTTCCGCTTCTATTGGCCGCCTGCTGTCGCTGTGACGCCGCACGACCCGCCCCCTTAGGAAGAAGGTGGGTCCCCGGCCAGAGCGACGTCGCAGGGCAGGTAAGTGCGTGTGAAGCTGCCGTAGCGATAATGTTCGCTACGGCAGCTATCAAAAGATATCGCATGTGCGACGGGGGAGGGTACTATCGGCTAGCGATGTCGCAGCGTGCAAAGTAACCCTTACTCTATGAGCTTCTATAGATAAATAGGAATGAATTCCAAGACAACACACAGTATAAAGTGACATTTCTACAATGCAGACACCACATGTTAATAGTCAATAGAGAAAAATCAAAGCTGCTGCAAGGTGTACAAAATTTACTAGTAGAAATAACTTTCTGAAGATAAAACCTAGGCATATCATTAAAAGTGACCCTGCACCTTTTGAAATTGGTTTTAAAGCATGACTTCACTTTAATTGCCATAGAAGTCCTTTTTAAATGGTCTACTAACAAAGTCTAATGAATGGTGTTTAGTTCATTACTCCCTATGAAGTCAGAGTTGCAGAAAAGAGACACAGAAGTGTTCAACTATTACATTGGCTTCAATGAACCTCAGAATAAGCTCATCATTGCGAAACGTGCATCAGGATCCCTGGGTTAAAGACGTTCTTCTTTATTACTGTGGATTTTGGGGTCATGTGGAGTAATTCAGCTGATTATGGGTTGTTATCATATGCTGAACCTAATTTGTCCCTAGAAACTGTCCCCCAGCTTCGTTCTGTCCTGATTGTTTACAGTAATCTTGCAGCCTCTATATGTACTACATGTGTCCTATCTTGATTTATTTTTTTGCTATTATATATAAAGCATGTGTATTTATTGCATCTATATATGTGTTTTATTTTTGCATCTAATAAATAAAAATGACATTTTTGATAAATATATTGGTATGGTTTAGAAATGTGTTTTTGTGGTTTTTCATTCAGAAATGAAACTTATGATTATTGATGGCAGGTGTTTTTTAATCTGGGAATGAGTTATTTATCACAACTATTCCAGATGTAAAGCATAATCATATCCGGTAATTAACCAGCATGGCATACAATAGCCTATCTTCACATGTAATAACTAACTGGCATGATGGAATTGACTTGGCATCAGGTCAACAAATGACCGGCTTGCTCATGTAAATGTAAAAGCATTAGTGTACATAAAATATTCATAGTTCAGTCTATAAAAGTTGTCAATAAACCAAATGAATACATTTCCAGAAAAAGGAAAGGCTTTCTAACAATTTTTCTTGGAAGAGAATAAAGAAGAATATGAAAAGTAAATGAAGAAGTCAGAATTAGAGATGAGTGGACCCGTGGACAATCGGTTCGGCGGGTTCAGCTGGACTTTAGACAAAAGTTCTGTTTGGGACCCAGACTTGACCTGAACCCAGCCATAAACAGAGCATTTCCAGGGGCAGGTGAGCGGAGTTTTTCAAAAACATTTTTTGGTGCACACTACATCTGATCATGCTGTTACCACCAGTGCGAGCTGTCCAAACACTGCAAGCGGCTCGCAGTGAGCTGAGCACAGCGTGTACCTGAGCATAGCGATCGATGTTTGCTTGAGTGGTTCGCTTGAGTGGTTCGCAGACGTGAAGCACCCAAACTCTGAACCCTATTTTTTTTTTTTTTTAGTAAAGTCTTTGCTTGGTAAAAACATCGAACCTCTGGTTCGCTCATCTCTAAATCAAGACAGATGAAACGTAGCAGAAGCAACAGTTATATAAATCATATGACACTGAGCAAGATGGAAATACACAGATTTACAGAGAGTGGCTTTGGCCATAAAGCAGCAAATAGATGTCAAAGGCAGTGTGCAGACTTCATCTAACTGCTTGGTAAAGCCCAATGCATGATGGGAAGAGAGGGAAAGAAAGTCAGCTCTTATAGTGCTTGCAATATTCTGATAATAGAAAGTTAAAAAGAATAGAAGGCAAGTTATACAGCTTATACATCTAGGCAATGCCTACACATATTTGACTGGTATATCCATCACAGGCAATTTTAACTTTTTGTTGGGGATGAGGCAGAAAAAACATATTCTTATCTTTGAATCTCGTGTGACAGGATAACTATGCAGACACTTTTCTATTCATTTCAACTGAAGATGACTGCAGTATTTTTGACTTACTACATAGTCACTTAGAAGATACTTACTTTTTGTAACCACAAAGTCACACATGGCTTATGGAAGAGGTGGTGACAAGGGAGCTCTGTTAAAATCTCATCTTTAATATACTCGCTACAGCATATGGCACAGCACTGGTCTTGACCTACAACTGAAACAAAATGAATAGTCTCTATTTGCCTTCAACCAGAAAACCAGCGTTATATATGAATAAGAACAGATAAGAAATAAATTGTTTTGATATAAAATATAAACTCATTTATTTCTTTTTTCTTACTCCACATGCTGAATATTATACATACTGATACTGGTAATACTTCCAACTCAATACTCACTCCAGATTGTTTTAACTAAAACAGCGTCTCAAAAAAACACATTGTTAAAAAGAGAATATGGAAACTATTTTTCGCTCTTACCTATAATCATACATAAAGCGGCTTCTTGAATAATATATATATATATATATCTCTATCTATATTATTTATTTTATTATATATATATATATTATATATATATATATATAATATATGTCTATCTATCTATATATCTATCTATATATAGGTGTCGATTCGTATTGAATTGATGATACCCTACAATTTTTTAATTCACTTTTTATCTCTATCTCATTCCGCTTTCGAGATAAAAATGCTAACTCCGTTGTTTTCCACCAGGTGGCGCTATATGTGGCTTCATTGCGTAGGGCATGGCTACTTTACTATACCTAGACACTACTCCTATGCCAATAGCTGCCGCCATTCTCAAGTTAATGGCGGTGGGCAGGATATGGGTGGACACACCATAATATATAATTATATAATCAATCATTATCTAACCCTCGCAAGCGTCGTAGGCCATGGGAGTCAATATATAGGGGTTAGATTGAGCATGGACGGTGGTTTATTTTATTTAGTCCTTGTTGGGGCCTCAATGTATCACACTTTCCAAACTGTCTATCTACCCTGCAGCTCTGAGCAGATTGTATTTTCTTTATTCATGTGTAGTACTTCATTTTCTGTATTTTTGGGACTCCTTTCTCCGCACAGAACACTTGTTCTTGCCAAGGATAGCATACTTGAATGCTGTCTTAAAAGTATGTTTTACTGTGAATACTCAGGATTTTTAAAAAGAAAGGAGATAGAGACCACAATGCTCTGTTCTTGGGAAAACGCATCTAAATGTTTGAAATTTTAAAGGGTATTTAAAAAGGGCTCTAAACATAACATGGATAAAAACAATGGAAACAGTCTGAATGGCTTGCTACTGAAGTTCAGTACACACCAATGCAAAAATATGGTAGAACACAAGGTCTTCCATTTGGGCTGGGCGCTGGCAGAGCAGCAAAAACATTGTTTGGTCTCACATTATATACTCATGAGTTCTGTGCAAACAGCAGATTGTACAGCAGAGATGGTATGGTAAAATCCGAGGCATGGAGGTAGAATAAAAAAAATAAAAATGATGCAGAAAATATCACGGAAATTACACTACTCTCCAATGGTTGGTCTACAACATAGTGTGGAATAGGAAGAAAGAAAAAGGTAGATGTTGGTTTAATGTGTACATTTAGTGTGTTCAGTTTTGGCCTTTTCTTCTCACATAATTGTACCACAGGCTGTCATATATGATGCCAGTCTCCTGACAGTGCCAGGAGGGATGCCTCAGATTACATTTCACTGCAGTTGCTATCACCATTACCCAAACTGCTCCCACTCGTATAAAAAGCCATTTTAGGGAACCTGTCATGTTGACCATGTAGTCTGATCTCCCAGCAAAATGCTCTAGTGCAGGAAGATCTGAGCAAAGATGGACAGGTGTGTGGGAAAATGTAATACAGCATGTGTGCTATTCATTGTGATACTTGCTTAATCTGGGTTTAGCATTCAAGGAGGTGATCCTAATGAGCTACTAACATCTCTCTAGGTGTGATTGCACAGGGAAGTTTGTCAATCAGTAATTCGGCCTGCCCACACGGCGTCTAAGCCGAAAACGAGAAAAGAATTCAAGGAATAAAATACAAGATATACAAATTTTTCTAATGAAGGGAATTTTGTTTACTTACCGTAAATTCCTTTTCTTCTAGCTCCAATTGGGAGACCCAGACAATTGGGTGTATAGCTACTGCCTCCGGAGGCCACACAAAGCACTACACTAAAAAGTGTAAGGCCCCTCCCCTTCTGGCTATACACCCCCCCGTGGGATCACGGGCTCCTCAGTTTTAGTGCAAAAGCAAGAAGGAGGAAAGCCAATAACTGTTTTAAAGACAAATTCAATCCGAGGAACAACATCGGAGAACTGAACTCTTCAACATGAACAACATGTGCACCCGAAAAAACACAATCCCTAAGAAAACAGGGCGGGTGCTGGGTCTCCCAATTGGAGCTAGAAGAAAAGGAATTTACGGTAAGTAAACAAAATTCCCTTCTTCTTTGTCGCTCCTAATTGGGAGACCCAGACAATTGGGACGTCCAAAAGCAGTCCCTGGGTGGGTAAAAGAATACCTCGTGATAGGGCCGTCAAACAGCCCTTTCCTACAGGTGGGCCACCGCCGCCTGAAGGACTTGTCTACCTAGGCTGGCATCCGCCGAAGCGTAGGTATGCACCTGATAATGCTTGGTAAAAGTGTGCAGACTCGACCAGGTAGCCGCCTGGCACACCTGCTGAGCCGTAGCCTGGTGCCGTAATGCCCAGGACGCACCCACGGCTCTGGTAGAATGGGCCTTCAGTCCTGATGGAATCGGAAGCCCAGCAGAACGGTAGGTGTGAAGAATTGGTTCCTTGATCCACCGCGCCAGGGTGGATTTGGAAGCTTGCGACCCCTTACGCTGACCAGCGACAAGGATAAAGAGTGCATCCGAGCGGCGCAGGGGCGCCGTGCGGGAAATGTAGATCCTGAGTGCTCTCACCAGATCCAATAAATGCAAACCTTTTTCAAATTGGTGAACTGGATGCGGACACAAAGACGGTAAAGTGATATCCTGGTTGAGATGAAAGGAGGATACCACCTTAGGAAGAAATTCTGGAATTGGACGCAGAACTACCTTGTCCTGGTGAAATACTAGGAAGGGAGATCTGCATGATAACGCCGCCAGCTCGGACATTCTCCGAAGGGACGTGACCGCCACTAGAAAGGCCACTTTCTGTGAAAGACGAGAAAGGGAAACATCCTTCAAAGGCTCGAAAGGCGGCTTCTGGAGAGCAATTAGGACCTTGTTCAGATCCCAGGGCTCCAACGGCCGCTTGTAAGGGGGGACGATATGACAAACCCCTTGCAGGAACGTGCGTACCTGAGGAAGTCGCGCTAGGCGCTTCTGAAAAAATACGGATAGCGCGGAGACTTGACCTTTAAGGGAGCCGAGCGACAAACCTTTTTCCAACCCAGACTGCAGGAAGGAAAGAAAAATAGGCAATGCAAATGGCCAGGGAGAAACTCCCTGAGCAGAGCACCAAGATAAGAATATCTTCCACGTCCTGTGGTAGATCTTGGCGGAGGATGGTTTCCTAGCCTGTCTCATGGTGGCAACCACTTCATGAGATAAACCTGAGGCCGCTAGGATCCAGGACTCAATGGCCACACAGTCAGGTTCAGGGCCGCAGAATTCAGATGGAAAAACGGCCCTTGAGACAGCAAGTCTGGACGGTCTGGCAGAGCCCACGGTTGGCCTACCGTGAGGTGCCACAGATCCGGGTACCACGACCTCCTTGGCCAGTCTGGAGCGACGAGGATGGCGTGGCGGCAGTCGGCCCTGATCTTGCGCAGCACCCTGGGCAACAACGCCAGAGGTGGGAACACATAAGGTAGCCTGAACTGCGACCAATCCTGAACTAGGGCGTCTGCCGCCAGAGCTCGGTAATCGTGGGATCGCGCCATGAAAACCGGGACCTTGTTGTTGTGCCGTGACGCCATCAGGTCGACGTCCGGCATCCCCCAGCGGCGACAGATCTCCTGAAACACGTCCGGGTGAAGGGACCATTCCCCTGCGTCCATGCCCTGGCGACTGAGAAAGTCTGCTTCCCAGTTTTCCATGCCTGGTATGTGAACTGCGGATATGGTGGATGCCGTGTCTTCCACCCACGTCAGAATCCGCCGGACTTCCTGGAAGGCCTGCCGACTGCGTGTTCCCCCTTGGTGGTTGATGTATGCCACCGCTGTGGAGTTGTCCGACTGAATTCGGATCTGCTTGCCTGCTAGCCACTGCTGGAAGGCTTGTAGGGCAAGATAGACTGCTCTGATTTCCAGAACATTGATTTGAAGGGTGGACTCTTTCCGAGTCCACGTACCGTGAGCCCTGTGGTGGAGAAACACTGCTCCCCACCCTGACAGGCTCGCGTCTGTCGTGACCACCACCCAGGATGGGGGTAGGAACGACTTTCCTTTCGACAATGAGGTGGGAAGAAGCCACCACCGGAGAGAGTCCTTGGCTGTCTGAGAGAGGGAGACATCCCTGTCGAGGGATGTCGACTTCCCGTCCCATTGGCGGAGAATGTCCCATTGAAGTGGACGCAGATGAAACTGCGCGAAAGGAACTGCTTCCATTGCTGCTACCATCTTCCCTAGGAAGTGCATGAGGCGCCTCAAGGGGTGCGACTGGCCCTGAAGGAGAGATTGCACCCCTGTCTGTAGTGAACACTGTCCAGTGGAAGTTTCACTATCGCTGAGAGAGTATGAAACTCCATGCCAAGATATGTTAGTGATTGGGTCGGGGTTAGATTTGACTTTGAAAAGTTGATAATCCACCCGAAACCCT